>NW_024470724.1:479734-673925 GCF_017639515.1 Carcharodon carcharias
GATTCCACAAACAGCCAACATGGCAAATGACCCAGATCATCTGCTCCTTCAATGGTGTAGATCGAGGGACAAAATCCTGGAACTCCCTCCCTAACAGCACAGTGGGTGTACCTACACCACACGGACAAAATCCTGGAACTCCCTCCCTAACAGCACAGTGGGTGTACCTACACCATACGGACAAAATCCTGGAACTCCCTCCCTAACAGCACAGTGGGTGTACCTACACCACACGGGGACTGCAGCGGCTCAAGAAGGCGGCTTACCCACCACCTTCTCAAATGGGGACGGGCTACAAACACCGGGCCCGGCCAGCGACCCCCGCATCCCGGGGAAGAATGTCCCTCATATGCGACGATCTACTCACATGATATTGGCCTTGTGCACAGCTGTAACCTTCTTCCTCCCCTTGGACCGGGCCAGCTCGAATGCGTACTCCGCGATGCGTCTCGAATTATGCTCGGTGATGATCTTCAGGCTCTCCACCACTCCAGTCACGCTCTGAAGGTCAAGGAAGGCAGAACGTGTCAAGGGCGTGCTAAAATGATGAGGGGAATAGATAGAGCCGACAGGATAAAATTGCTTCCCTTGGTGGAGAATCCAGGGGACGTAGATTCAAGATAAGTGGCAGAAGGCGTGGGGAGGATTTGAGGAAGAAGGTTTTTTTTTTTTACACAGAGGGGAGTGGGTGTCTGGAAGTCGCTGCCCAAGTTGGTGGTAGAGGCAGAAACTCTAAGCTCTTTAAAAAAAAAAAGTACCTGAATCTGCACCTGAAGTGCTGTGAGCTGCAGGGCTATGGGCCGGGTGCAGGGAGGTGGGATTAGAAAGGGCACCTGGGTGTCCTCGGGCTGGCGTGGACGAGATGGGCCGAACGGCCTCCTCCTGCGCCGTAACTTTCCTGCGGTTCCTACGGGCGCAGGCGACCGAGGCAGCCGGGCCGACGCACAGCAAGATCCCAACAAACGGCCAACGGCCAGGTCGCCTCTTTTGCTCCTTCATTCATTCATTTTTTTTTTTGTTTTGGGAGTTATTCAAAAACGTGAGTTTGGGCCGAGGGGTGGTATTCCAGACACCCAGGACGATGCCCTGGGGGCACCTGGGTTCGAATCCCACCCACGGCATGGGGGAGGGGGGGGGGGGGGTCGGAATTTCAATTCAATAAAACCCTGGAATGTAAAGTCTGACAGTGACCATGAATCCACTGTCGATGGCCATAAAAACCCCATCTGGGTCACTAATGCCCCTCCAGGGGAGGGAAATGTGCCGTCCCTACCCAGGTCTGGCCCACACGTGAGTCCAGGCCCACGGCGATGTGGTTGACTCTTGAATGCCCCTCTGAACAAGGGGGCAGTTAGGGACGGGCAATAAATGCTGGGCCCAGCCAGCGATGCCCACATCCCTGTGAACGAGTTAGTGCAAAAATGTATCGGACCCAGCACTCCAGGAGGGTTGAGGGGTGGGGGGGTGGGGGGGAAGGGGGTCAATGTTGGAGGCCATTCAGCCCCTCGGGCCTGTTCTATCTGATCGCAGCTGAGCAGTGCCCCGAACGACATTTAACTGTACCATTGTGTCAAATATATAAGCGGGCAAGTCTTGATACAACTGGACAGGGCGTTGGTGAGGCCGCTCCTGGGGCACTGTGGACAGTTCTGGTCTCCTTACTTAAGGAGGGACAGACTCGCATTGGAAGCCGTTCAGAGAAGGTTCACTCGGCTGATTCCTGGGACGAAGTGGGTTTGTCTGATGGGGAAAGGTTGAGCAGGTTGGGGCCTCTACCCCATTGGAGTTTAGAAGAATGAGAGGTGATCTTATTGAAACATGACAGATTCTGAGGGGAGGGGGTTTGACAGGGTGGATGCTGAGGGGATGTTTACCCTCCTCGTAGGGGGGGAATCTAGAACGAGGGGAGGGGGGGGGCACAGTTTCAGAATGAGAGGTCTTCCACTGAAGATGGAGATGAGGAAGAATTTCTACTCTCAGAGGGTGGTCAGTCTATGGAATTCTCTCCCCCCCTCCCCCCACAGAGGGCAGCGGGGGCCGGGTCACTGAATATATTCAAGGCCGAGCAAGACAGATTTCTGATCGACGAGGGGGGTCGAGGGTTATGGAGGGAGAGACAGACAGGGAAGTGGAGTTGAGGCCACAATCGGATCAGCCACGATCTTATTGAATGGGGGAGGGGAGCAGGATCGAGGGGCCGAATGGCCTCCTCCTGCTCCTAATTCTTACGTTTCCGCTCTGTAACCACCTTGCCCAACAAAAATCTATCTACTTCAGTCTTGAGAAGCGCCAATCCAACTCCTCAGCATTTCAGTAGGGGGTAGGGGGAAGCGAGTTCCAGATTCCTTCATTGTGTGAAGAAACGCTTCCCGACACTACCCCTGGCTCTCAGTTTAAGGTTCTGCCGCTCCGTGCACACCACTGCTGTTACCGAAACTTCGAGCAGAACGGCGGGAGCCTTGTGCCGGTGAGGTGGACCGGAGGCATGAAGGACCATGAAGGAGCAGGAGTAGGCCATTCGGCCCCTCAAGCCTGCCTCGCCGCTCAGTAAGAACACGGCTGATCTGCCCCAGGCCTCAACTCCCCTTTCGGTGCCAGCTCCTCACAGCCCTCAAGTCCCGATATTTCAAAAAAATCTGTCGATCGACCTCTTTAAATACTTTCAGTGATCCAGCCTCCACAGCTGCCTGGGGTAGAGAATTCCAGACTTTCACTACCCTCTGAGAGAAGAAATTGCTTCGCATCTCGCTCCTAAATGAATGTCCCCTTCCTCTGTAAGTATGTCCCCTAGTTCTGGATTCCCCCACTAGTGGAAACATCACCTCAACATCGACCCTGTCGAGGCCCCCTCAGAATCTTGTACGTTTCAATTAGATCACCCCTCATTCTTCCAAAGGCCTAACCTGTTCATCCGTCCTTGATAAGTCAACCCCTTCGCCCCAGGAATCAGCCTAGTGAATCTCTTTTTGAACTGCGTGCAATGCCAGTATATCCTTACTTAAATATGGGGACCAAAACGGTAACACAGTGCTCCAAGTGCAGCCTCACCAACACCCTGTACCGTTGGTGATGTTGGCTACGGAACGTGCTCATGGTGACATTAATGTCCTTAACCATTAGTACGTTCCATAGCTCATATCACCACCGTCAACACCCCTTTGTCGTTTCGTCTATGACATCTTTGGCTGTCTCTCCTTTGCCTCCACCCTATCCAGCTCTACCTGTCCCACCACCCCCCCCCTTAAACCAGCTGATATTCCACTTCATTTCTATTCTTCCTCAGTTCTGTTGAAGAGTCATACGGACTCGAAACGTTAACTGTGTCCCTCTCCGCGGCTGCTGTTAGACCTGCTGAGCTTTTCCAGCTACTTTTGTTTTTTCTACAGGCCCAAATTCCATTTGCCTTCTTGACTACTTGCTGCAACCTGCTCGCCAACCTCTTGTGTTTCTTGCCCAAGAACACCCCCAGGATCCACCCCCCCCACTTAGTCCTAAACGGCCTGCCCTTGTCCCTAGACTGCGGCCCCTGGTTCTAGCCCCCTACCCCAACCCCACCCCCACCCAACGACATGAGAAACGACCTTACTGCATCTCCCCTGTCGAGCCCTGAGAGAATTTTCCACACTTCCACGAGGTCACCTCTCACTCTTCTAAACGTTAGAGAACACAGGGCCCAGACCCCTCCATCGCTCGCCGCAGGACAACCCCACCACCCCAGGGATCAGTCTGATGAACCTTCACTGCACACCCCCCCAAGGCAAGTGTGTCCTTTTCATGTGACCCTCTCCTCTCAGCGACCAGTCACAGGAGGACTTTATAAATAAACTTGCAGAACAGGCAAGTGAAGTTCAACACGGGGAAACGTGAGGTTGTACGATCCGGGAGGGAGAATTGGGGGGGTCACTTACTGCTTGGATGGTGCGGGTCTCGGTGGGGTACAGGGACAAAGAGATCTCGGTGTGCACATAGACCCATCACTAAACGTCACACCGCATGGTAACAAGGCCAGAGTAAAGGCAAACCAAACACTGGCCTTTATTTCCAGAGGGACAGAGTCCACAAGGAAAGGACGTTACGCTGAATCTGTACTGAGCCTGGGTTAGGCCGCGCTGTGGGTGGTCCTGACTGCCATATTATAGAAAGGGTAACGAGGCACTGGAGAGGGTGCGGAGATTTACACAGGATGATCCCAGAAAGGTGTGGGTGTACGTATCGGGGAAGGATTAAACAACAGGAAACGCTGGGAAAGCTCAGCAGGTCTGGCGGCAGCGGTGGAGAGACAGAGTCAACGTTTCGAGACCTCACGTCTCCCCCTCAGGGTCTGTACGACTCTCCTTTTGCTGTTATTGGTAAAGGGTCGACAGGGCAGGGATCTTTCCTCATGTAAAATGGCAGCTGAGGGATTGGGGTGGGGTGGGGGCAGGGGGGGACCCTAATCGAGGTCTTTAAAGTGATGAAAGGTTTGGATTGAGTGGGGACGGAGAGAGTGTTTCCTCTTGTGGGGGAGAGCGGAACTAGAGGCCGTCAATACGAGACTGTCCCCGAGAAATCTCCGATTGAGGGGAATCCGGGAGTAACGTCTTTACCCAGAGAGCCGGGGGGGGACAATGTGGAACTCGCTCCCACATGGAGGGGTCAAGGTGAATAGTGTCCATGTGGTTAAGTGGGGGGGGGATGGAGGTGGGAGGGAAAGCTCGATAAACACGAGGGAAAGGGGGACGACAGAGGGGGAAGGGGGCGGGGGGACGACAGAGGGGGAAGGGGGCGGGGGGGACGACAGAGGGGGAAGGGGGCGGGGGGGACGACAGAGGGGGAAGGGGGCGGGGTGGACGACAGAGGGGGAAGGGGGCGGGGGACGACAGAGGGGGAAGGGGGCAGGGGGGACGACAGAGGGGGAAGGGGGGACAGAGGGGGAAGGGGACAGAGGGTTACGATGATAGATTCAGGTGAGGAAAGAGGAGGATTGAGTGGAGAATAAACACCAGCTCGGAGCACAGAATGGCCAATTTCTGTGCTGTGTACCTGATGTAATCACACACACAGAGACAGCCCCACCTGACACACACACACAGACACAGCACCCCCCCACACACACAGACACAGCACCCCCCCCACACACACACACACAGCACCCCCCCCAACACACACACACACAGCACCCCCCCCACACACACACACACAGCACCCCCCCACACACACACACACAGCACCCCCCCACACACACACACACAGCACCCCCACACACACACACAGCCCCCCCACACACACACACAGCCCCCCCACACACACACACACAGCCCCCCCCACACACACACAGCCCCACCCACACACATACACAGCCTCAACCCCCCCCACACACACACAGCCCCACCCACACACATACACAGCCTCAACCCCCCCCACACACACACAGCCCCCCCCACACACACACAGCACCCCCCCACACACACACAGCACCCCCCACACACACACAGCACCCCCCCCCACACACACACAGCACCACCCCCCACACAAACACACAGCACCCCCCACACACACCCACACACAGCCCCACCCACACACATACACAGCCTCAACCCCCCCCCACACACACACACAGCCCCACCCACACACACACAGCACCCCCCACACACACACAGCACCCCCACACACACACACACAGCACCCCCACACACACACACACAGCACCCCCACACACACACACACAGCGCCCCCCCACACACACACAGCACCCCCCACACACACACAGCACCCCCCACACACACACAGCACCCCCACACACACACACACAGCACCCCTACACACACACACACAGCACCCCCCCACACACACACACAGCACCCCCCCACACACACACACAGCAGCCCCCCCCACACACACACAGCAGCCCCCCCCACACACACACACACAGCAGCCCCCCCCACACACACACACAGCACCCCCCCCCCACACACACACACAGCACCCCCCCCACACACACACACACAGCACCCCCCCCCACACACACACACAGCACCCCCCCACACACACACACAGCACACCCCCCCACACACACACAGCACCCCCCCACACACACACACAGCCCCCCCCACACACACACAGCCCCCCCCACACACACACAGCACCCTCCCCGAAACACACACACACAGCACCCTCCCCGAAACACACACACACAGCACCCCCCCCAACACACACAGCACAGCACCCCCCCACACACACACACAGCCCCCACCACACACACACACAAAGCCCCCCCGCACACAGCCCCACCCACACACACACACAAACACACAGCCCCACCCACACACACACACACAGCCCCACCCACATAAACACACAGCCCCCCCCCCACACACACAGCCCCCCCCCACACACACACAGACACAGACCCCCCCCCCACACACAGTTCCACCCACCCCCCACCACACAGCGTTCCACCCACCCACCCCCCAACCCCACCCCCACACACACAGTTCCATCCACCGCCCTCCACACAGCCCCAACCCCCCTCTACACACACAGTTCAACCAAGCCCCCCCCACACACGCACACACACACACACACACACACTCTCTCACACACAGCTACACCTGGGTGAGGGATCTGGCTGCGGCTCCCACCTCGTGCTCCAGGTTGCTGTATTCCCCCTCGGTGTTCTCCCGGATGATGAGGATGTCGATGCCCTGGTGCCTGGTCTGGATGCCGGGCAGGCTCTGGCAGTGGATCACGTTGGCGTAAAGGTCCAGGCTGGTCCTAAAAAAACAGAGGGGTGGGGGGGGTGGTGAAAAGGAAGCGGGGAAGTGGAGGTTACAGGGATGGGGCCTCTGGTCACTCTCTCTCCACCTGAAGCCTGCGCACTCGGGTGAAACCCCACCCCCACACGGCTCAAACCAGAGAGAAGGTTTTACCAAGCATCTTACAGCACAGGGGATGGCCATTCAGCCCATCCTGCCTGTGCTGGCCCTGTGAAAGAGCTATCCGATTAGTCCCATACTCTCTCCCGCACATCCCCTGCCCCCCGGCTCTCTCCCCCCGTAACCCGGTAACTTTGTCCCCTTCAAATATTTAATCATCTCCCCCTCACCCCCCCACCCCTCGCGACCCCTTTCCGAGGGTGAATCTGCTTCCCCCGCTCTTTCGGGCAGCGCCTTCCAGATCTCAACAACTCACCGTGTCCAAAATAAATAAAATTCTCCCCTCCCGCGGATTCTCTTCAATCTGTGTTACCCCCCCCCACCCCCCACCCCTCTGGTTACTGACTCTCCCGCCACCGGAAACAGTTTCTCCTCATTCACTCGATCGACACCCCCCCCCCTCCCTCAATTCAATCTCCCCCTTAACCTGCTCTGTTCTAAGGAGAACCATCCTGGCTCCTCCAGTCTCTCCACACGAACTGGACGTCCCTCATAAGAACATAAGAGCTCGCCTCATAAGAACATAACTAGGGGCAGGAGTGGGCCATTCAGCCCCTCGAGTCTGCCCCGCCATTCGATACCATCGTGGCTGATCTCATTTCGGCCTTAACTCCAATTTCCCGCCCTCTCCCCATAACCTTTCAACCCCGTTGCTAATTAAAAATCTGTCCATCTCCTCCTTAAATATATTCAGCGTCCCGGCATCCACTGCTCTCTGAGGTAGTGACTTCCACAGATTCACCACCCTTTGAGAAAAGTAATTCCTCCTCATCTCTGATTTAAATCTACCCCCCCTTGGCCTAAGCCTATGGCTTCTCGTTCTAGAGTGTCCCACAAGGGGAAACATCCGCTCCACGTCTACTTTGTTTATCCTCTTTAGCATCTTATATACCTCAATTAGATTTCCTCTCATCCTGCTAAACTCTAGCGAGTATAGGCTTAAACTGCTCAATCTCTCTTCATAAGACAAGCCCCGAATCACTGGAATCAATCGAGTGAACCTCCTCTGAACCGCCTCCAATGCAACTACATCCTCCCTCAGGGGGCCCAAAACTGTGCGCTGTACTCCAGCTGCAGTCTCACCAATGCCTCGTACAGCTGCAACAACACTTCCCTATTTTTAATACTCTACCCCCGGAACCGTTCTGGTAAATCTCCTCCGCACCCTCCCTGGATCACTGAAGCTCTTTGTAAGGGGCAGGGTCCAGAGTACTCAGGCTGAGGCCCAACCGGAGTTTCAGGATATTTAACCACAGCCTATCAAAAGGCAGACAGTTAAAAAAAAATTAATCAGCAAGCGCCAGGTGAAAGACAGAAGCGGCCCATCCCCTCCCGAGGGCTGCGTGGGTGAAGGTCCCCAGCCGCCGAGGGTCAGAGCTTTCAGAGTACTGTGGGGCTTGGCATCGCTGACTGCCACGAGGGTTACCCTTGCCCAACAGCTGACTGAGCGGGGAAGTGCTGGGGGGGGGGGACCAATAACCGGACTGCCTGCTGCTGAAAAATGCAGGTTCGGTGGTACTCCTGCGATGCACGACGTGGTCGAATAGCCAACCGGTGCTCACCGCTTGGCAAAGCGAGGTGAAGAGGTCCTGATCGGGTGGTGGGGGTGGGGGTGAGGGGAAGCCTTGGAGGTTACAGGAGAGGATTTAAAAAAAGTCAGAAGCGGAGGAGAGATTGTTTCACGGTGACAGGAGCGCTGGGGGAAGGGCAGAGCCCCAGGGTCAGGATGATCTGGAAATCCTGGCCGAGAGAAAAATAAACCATTCAAAACAAGCTCCCCCCCCTCCC
Organism: Carcharodon carcharias; assembly: GCF_017639515.1. Lineage (NCBI taxonomy): Eukaryota > Metazoa > Chordata > Chondrichthyes > Lamniformes > Lamnidae > Carcharodon > Carcharodon carcharias. Next base: position 488,437 of record NW_024470724.1, read on the forward strand.
AAACAGCCATAAAGAAAAGGAGGCCGAAGCTTGTTCGGACAAGGGAAGGCCGTGCAGACGGCGGCCATCTTGCCCACGGTGTGGACAGAGGAAGAAGCGGCAGATTGTTGGAGCGACGCCAGAGCATCCGGCCAGGGTCAAAGGCCTTTGGTACAACACTGTCCGGAGCATTTACCACCAGCTCCGAGGAGGGAACACAACATTCCCGAACCCCTCGATTAGATTCCATTCTGTAACTCACTCCCGGGTATCTGTTATTCTCTATATAAACCCCCCCGAACCCCTCGATTAGATCCCAGTCTGTAAATCACTCCCAGGTATCTGTTATTCTATACATAAAACCCCCCGTGAACCCCTCGATTAGATTCGGCTGTAACTCACTCCCAGGTATCTGTTATTCTATATATAAACCCCACTGAACCCCTCGATTAGATTCCAGTCTGTAACTCACTCCCTGGTATCTGTTATTCTATATATAAACCCCTCCCGAACCCCTCGATTAGATTCCAGTCTGTAACTCACTCCCTGGTATCTGTTATTCTATATATAAATCCCTCCTGAACCCCTCGATTAGATTCCAGTCTGTAACTCACTCCCGGGTATCTATTATTCTATAAATAAACCCGCCCGAACCCCTCGATTGGATTCCAGTCTGTAACCCATTCCCGGGTATCTGTTATTATATATATAAACCACCCCCCCGAACCCCTTGATTGGATTCCGGTCTGTAACTCACTCCTGGGTATTTGTTATTCTATATATAAACCCACCCCCGAACCCCTCGATTAGATTCCAGTCTGTAATTCACTCCCAGGTATCTGTTATGCTACATATAAACCCCCCCCCCACCGAACTCCTCAATTGAATTCCGGTCTGTAACTCACTCCTGGGTATCTGTTATTCTATATATAAACCCCCCCCGAACTCCTCGATTAGATTCCAGTCTGTAACTCACTCCCGGGTATCTGTTATTCTGTATATAAACCACCCGAACCCCTCGATTAGATTCCAGTCTGTAACTCACTCCCGGCTATCTGTTATTCTATATATAAACCTCCCGAGCCCCTCGATTAGATTCCAGTCTGTAACTCACTCCCGGGTATCTGTTATTCTATAAATAAACCCGCCCGAACCCCTCGATTGGATTCCAGTCTGTAACCCATTCCCAGGTATCTGTTATTCTATATATAAACCACCCCACCGAACCCCTCGATTGGATTCCAGTCTGTAACTCACTCCCGGGTATCTGTTATTCTGTATATAAACCTCCCGAGCCCCTCGATTAGATTCCAGTCTGTAACTCACTCCCGGGTATCTGTTATTCTAGATATAAACCCCCCTGAACCCCTCGATTAGATTCCAGTCTGTAACTCACTCCTGGGCATCTGTTATTCTACATATAAACCACCCGAACCCCTTGATTAGATTCCAGTCAGTAACTCACTCCCGTGTATGTCATTTTATATATAAACCCCCCGAACCGCTCGATTAGATTCCAGTCTGTAACTCACTCCTGGGTATCTGTTATTCTATTTCTAAACCCACCCCCGAACCCCTCGATTAGATTCCAGTCTGTAACTCACTCCCGGGTATGTGTTATTCCATATATATAAATCCCCCGAACCCCTCGATTAGATTCCAGTCTGTAACTCACCCCCGGGTATCTGTTATTCTATATATAAACCCCCCCGAACCCTTCGATTAGATTCCAGTCTGTAACTGACACCCAGGTAGCTGTTATATATAAATCAATCTTACCGCAGTAGGTTGTTACTGGACTTGTGCGATGGGGGCATGTTGTGGTTGGTTTCAATATTTCCTGCAAGAGACACCCGGTAAGAGGTAGGTAATGGACGACCATGATAAAACAGCGCGGCCTCTTACTGCGAGGAGCGCCGCAGGCAAATAGCCATGACGTGAAAGGCAGGCCGCACACTGCAGCTCATATTTGCCCTCACGTTCAGTGCCAGGGTCCCGAATCTCTGGGGCTTCTGAAACTTCATGCTCCCCCCCCACCCCCCAAAGCATGGGCCAGGGGTCTTTGACACCAACCCCGCCGCTCTGGTTTGAGAATGGACAGCGGGGCCTTCAAGGGGCACCGGCCCTTGAGTTGATGCCATGATGCTGTCTTGTTCCTCGTCTGCTATAAGAATGCCTCTGCGTCACTTCAGGAGGAATCTCCCCACCACCTTAAACCTTCACTCCCTCCGCCACTGGCGCATTGCAGCTGCAGTGCGGACCACCGACAAGGTGCCCTGTGAGGAGCTTGGAGGTGCAGAAGGAGACCATTCAGCCCATCGAGTCCTCGCTGGCTGTTCTGTGCACCAATCCAGGCAGCCCCATTCCCCCCACCCACCCAACTCTCGCGCTGTAACCAGGCAAGGTTATTCCCCTCACAAGCGCCCATCCAATTCCGTTTGGAAATCGTTCGCCATCACTGCTTCCACCGCCCTCGTGGGAGACGAGTTCCAGGTTATTACCACTCGCCGCGTTAAAAAAAAACCCTCCTCGTATTCCCCTGAAACCAAAACCCTCAAATCTGTGCCCCTCACCCTCCATCCGCCAGTACCTCTGCTAACAGAAACAACTTGCCTTGGTCCACCTTATCCTGACCTTGTCCACCTCGATCGAATCTCCCCTCAATCTCCCCTTGCTCCAAGGAGCTCACGGCTTCTCCAACCCAACCTCGTTGCTAAAAGATCCCCCTCGTTCCTGGACCCCACTCTGGTAAATCTCCCTCCGCCCCCCAACACCCGCCCCCCACCCCCCCCCCCCCCACCCCACCCCACCACTCTCGAGGGACCCTTATGCCCTTCCTAACGTGTGGCTAGCATATTGAGACAGCAGTGTAACAAGGTAACGGCGGTGGAGAGGTCGAGGGGGGTCTGCAAGATGCACTGCAGCAACTCGCCAAGGCTCCTTCGACAGCGCCGCCCAAACCCACCACCTCTACCACCTAGAAGGACAAGGGCAGCAGACACATGGGGAACACCACCACCTGCAAGTTCCCCTCCGAGCCCCTCACCAACCCGACTTGGAAATATATCGGCCGTTCCTTCACTGTCGCTGGGTCAAAATCCTGGAACTCCCTCCCTAACAGCGCTGTGAGTGTACCTACACCACACTGGACAAAATCCTGGAACTCCCTCCCTAACAGCACGGTGGGTGTACCTACACCACACGGACAAAATCCTGGAACTCCCTCCCTAACAGCACGGTGGGTGTACCTACATCACACGGGACAAAATCCTGGAACTCCCTCCCTAACAGCACGGTGGGTGTACCTACACCACACGGACAAAATCCTGGAACTCCCTCCCTAACAGCATGGTGGGTGTACCTACACCACACGGGACAAAATCCTGGAACTCCCTCCCTAACAGCACGGTGGGTGTAGGTGGCAGTGGATCAAGAAGGCAGCTCACCCCCACCTTCTCAAGGGGGCAATTAGGGATGGGCAATAAATGCTGGCGTTGCCAGCGATTCCCACATCCAACGAACGAATAAAGTCTCCGGCAAGGCTTCGAGCAGAGTGCACTTGCCAACCAGTCCTGGAAACATGGGAACCTTTTCTCATGTGGTGTAAATTGTAGTTCCCTTTGAAATTTGGTATTCCTGTGAACCTGTCCCGATGAGTGCAAAATGAAAAAGCGTCGACAGAATGTTTCTTCTTTCAGCACCAACATGTGACTAATGAATAAAACATTTTCTAAAAATCAAATGTTTAAAACCTTTACAATATTTACCATTTGGTGTCACTTAGCTGTAGGTGGCTACATCCCTTTAAATTTGTCACCAGGTTGCCCATTGTTATGGAGGTGAAGGAGGCAGCCATTTTGCCCACAGCAAAGTCCGACTGACGTCAGCAAGATGGCTGACCAGCGGCGCTGCAGTGGGAGTTGCAAAGCTGGAACTAAGAGCAGGACCTGATCGTATAACCTCATGTCTGCAACACCTCAACGGCTGCCCCGTAGCCTGCGACCTTACTCACCCTTTAGTGCAACGCGGTTCCTCCGAATGGCAGTCATCACACCCTCGATGCCGGCTTTGTTGTCGAGCGAAGGATGGACGTCAACCACCTCGAAGTCGACGGGTACACAGGCACACCTTTGGCGAGAAAGGACAGAGGCGTCACGCAGGATAACAGCTATGCCCGCCCCCCCTCTGCTAAACCCTCATCCTCAGCTTTGCCCCCATAGCCGGTGGCGATTCTTTCGACGCCAACCCAGCTGCTCGCCCATTTGCAGCTTCCGCTGATCTAAAACTCTGCTGCCCGCACCCCACCCTGGCGTTGTAACTGGCACCAAGTCCCGTTCACCCATCACCCACTCTGCTCTTGACCCACACTGACACCCTGACCCACACTGGCTCCCTGCTCAGCAAGGCCCCCATTTTAAAAAACTCATCCTTGTTTTCAAATCTCTTCATGGCCTTCGACCGCGCCCCCCCCCACCGCCCTATCTCCGTAACCTCCTCCAGCCCCTACAACCCTCCCTATCTCTGTAACCTCCTCCAGCCCCTACAACTCTCCCTATCTCTGTAACCTCCTCCAGCCCCTACAACCCTCCCTATCTCTGTAATCTCCTCCAGCCTCTACACCCTCCTATCTCTGTAACCTCCTCCAGCCCCTACACCCCTCCCTATCTCTGTAACCTCATCCAACCCCTACAACCCTCCCTATCTCTGTAACCTCCTCCAGCACCTACACCCCTCCCTATCTCTGTAACCTCCTCCAGCCCCTACACCCCTCCCTATCACTGTAATCTCCTCCAGCCCCGACAACACACCCTATCTCTGTAACCTCCCCCAGCCCCTACACCCCTCCCTATCTCTGTAACCTCCTCCAGCCCCTACACCCCTCCCTATCTCTGTAACCTCCTCCAGCCCTGACAACCCTCCCTGTCTCTGTAACCTCCTCCAGCCCCTATAACCGTCCCTATCTCTGTAACCTCCTCCAGCCCCTACAACCCTCCCTATCTCTGGAACCCCCTCCAGACCCAACAACCCTCCCTATCTCTGTAACCTCCTCCAGCCCCTACAACCCTCCCTATCTCTGTAACCTCCTGCAGCCCCTACACCCCTCCCCATCTCTGTAATCTCCTCCAGCTCCTATAACCCTCCCTATCTCTGTAACCTCCTCCAACCCTCCCTATCTCTGTAACCTCCTCCAGCCCCTACACCCCTCCCTATCTCTGTAACCTCCTCCAGCCCCTACACCCCTCCCTATCTCTGTAACCTCCTCCAGTCCCTACAACCCTCCCTATCTCTGTAACCTCCTACAACCCTCCGAGATCTCTGCGCTCCTCCAATTCTGGCCTCTGGAGCATCCCCCGATTCCCATCGCATCACCATTGGCGGCCGTGCCTTCAGCTGCCTGGGGGCTGGGCTCTCGAATTCCCTCCTTAAACCCCTCCACCTCTCACTCTCTCCTCGTATAAGATGCTCCTTAAACCTGACCTCTTTTGGTCTCTGTTCCTAATACGTCTATCAGCTCTGTCACTCTGCTGTCACAGACTGGATGAAAGGTTCCACTCCACCATGTGTAGGAGTTTCTGAGTAATGTGTATTTGGGGACCTCTCAGTCCAACTGCATTGGTGTGTTAGCCACAAGCCAAAGTTGTCTGTTGCGATTTTATACAATGGGAGTGAACGGGAAGGGGTTTGGGTCCATTGGGATTGTGTACAGTGGGGGTAAGCGGGAAGGGGTTTGGGTCCATTGAGATTGTGGACAGTGGGAGTGAACGGGAAGGGGTTTGGATCCATTGGGATTATGTACAGTGGGAGTGAACGGGAAGGGGTTTGGGTCCATTGGGATTGTGTACAGTGGGAGTGAACGGGAAGGGGTTTGGGTCCATTGGGATTGTGTACAGTGGGGGTGAACGGGAAGGGGTTTGGGTCCATTGGGATTGTGTACAGTGGGGGTGAACGGGAAGGGGGTTGGGTCCATTGGGATTGTGGACAGTGAGAGTGAACGGGAAGGGGGTTGGATCCATTGGGATTGTGTACAGTGGGAGTGAACAGGAAGGGGGTTGGGTCCATTGGGATTGTGTACAGTGGGAGTGAACGGGAAGGGGTTTGGGTCCATTGGGATTGTGGACACTGGGAGTGAATGGGAAGGCGTTTGGGTCCATTGGGATTGTGGACAGTGGGTGTGAACGGGAAGGGATTTGGGTCCATTGGGCTTGTGGACAGTGGGGGTGAATGGGAAGGGGTTTGGGTCCATTGGGATTGTGTACGGTGGGAGTGAACAGGAAGGGGTTTGGATCCATTGGGATTGTGTACGTTGGCGTGAACGGGAAGGGGTTTGGGTCCATTGGGATTGTGTACAGTGGGAGTGTACGGGAAGGGTTTGGGTCCTTTTGGGATTGTGTACTGAGGTATGGTTTACTGTCTGGTCCTGATTTCTGCTCAGTTGTGCCGTAGGTTCTCACCTGAACACATCTCGGACGTGCCGCATCAGTTCAGGGCCAATTCCGTCACCCGGGATCATCGTGACAGTGTGCCGGCCTCCGTACATGGCTGGAGGAGGCTGCAGGATAGAGAGACAGCTAGTGATAGACAAGAAGCCTGGAATAGCAGAGTATACTGTGCACGGCCAGGGCGTGATTAACAGGGCACTCGTGGGGCTTGGAATGTCTTATTGCACACTGACTTGTTTCCGCTTTTGGTTTCAGGGTCAAACACCTTCTCCCAATTTTGTCCTGTACCCTTCCCTCGGGAGGTTTAGGCAGGGACATGGGTGCCTACTCGCTTCTTCCTCCATCTTGCCATTGACACTTACCTGAGCATTGCTTGCCTTCCATTCCCGACAATCCCAAGCCATCCCTGCACGACGACCCTTTTCCAGAATCCTCTGCTGCTGACCATCTTCTGCTGCTGGGTCCCCATCAAGGGGCGTACCCAGGAAAGTCCGCCCTCTATCTTGGGTGTCCCAGACACAAGAGCCAACTTCTTTAGGGAGATATCTGTACACTGACTGGTGTCTCTCAGTCCCCTCTCTCTCTCTCTCAAGGAGATATCTGTACACTGACTGGTGTCTCTCAGTCCCCTCTCTCTCTCTCTCAAGGAGATATCTGTACACTGACTGGTGTCTCTCAGTCCCCTCTCTCTCTCTCAAGGAGATATCTGTACACTGACTGGTGTCTCTCAGTCCCCTCTCTCTCTCAGGGAGATATCTGTACACTGGTGTCTCTCAGTCCCCTCTCTCTCTCAGGGAGATATCTGTACACTGACTGGTGTCTCAGTCCCCTCTCTCTCTCAGGGAGATATCTGTACACTGACTGGTGTCTCTCAGTCCCCTCTCTCTCTCTCAGGGAGATAGCTGTACACTGACTGGTGTCTCTCAGTCCCTCTCTCTCTCAGGGAGATATCTGTACACTGACTGGTGTCTCTCAGGCCCTCTCTCTCAGGGAGATATCTGTACACTGACTGGTGTCTCTCAGTCCCTCTCTCTCAGGGAGATATCTGTACACTGACTGGTGTCTCTCAGTCCCCTCTCTCTCAGGGTGATATCTGTACACTGACTGGTGGCTCTCAATCCTCCTCCATATCTCTGTAACTTCCTCCAGCCCCTACAACCCTCCCTATCTCTGTAAGTTCCTCCAGCCCCTACACCCCTCCCTATCTCTATAACCTCCTCCAGCCCCCTACACCCCTCCCGATCTCTGTAACCTCCTCCAGCCCCTATAACCCTCCCTATCTCTGTAACTTCCTACAAACCTCCGAGATCTTTGCGCTCCCCCAATTCCGGCCTCTCGAGCATCCCCTGATTCCCATCGCTCCACCATTGGTGGCCGTGCCTTCAGCTGCCTGGGGGGGGGGGCCTGTGCTCTGGAATTCCCTCCCTAAACCTCTCTCGATCCTCCTTTAAGACGCTCCTAAAAAACCGACCCCTTTGACTAAGCTTCTGGTCACCTGTCCCTAATATCTCCGCACGTGGCCCGGGGTCGGGTTCTGCTCTGATGTTGCTATCCAAAGTATTCGTGGGCATGTTACTGTGTTAAGGATGCCGAAGAGGTGCAAGCTGTCGTTGTACAGTAACCCCTGGGTTAGAGAGAGTGGGGCGAGGGGGATGAGGATAAAAAAGATGCCCAGCGCAGCCTGTTCTCTCCTCAAGCAGACAGCTGGAGTCCGGAAGTCATTATGTCGGGACTGAAGGACTTCAAAACTAAAACCCACCACCGAATTAGCTGCACTAAAAATCCACCCCACTGCTGAGGAGAGGCACAGGCTAGCATTTGTCTAGCGCCTTATCCAGCCATAGGGTGCCCAAACTACCCCCAACACTTGCCCAATGATGTGCTTTCAGTGCCGACACAGTGGAAACGCAGCAGCTGTTGTACACAAAGCAAGATCCCACAACCAGCGAGGTGGTAATCAACTCCCATTTTGTTTAGTGGCGGCGGCTGAGGGGTTAAAAGGGGCTTCAGGACACTGGGGGATCTGCACCCACCCCCCCTCCACCATCACCCACCCACCCTCCACTATCACCCACCCCGCCCCACTGTTCTTCTACCTACAACAGAGGTTCTGGGATCTTTTACATTTATCTGAGGGGGCAGATGGGGCCTTGGGTTTAAGGTTGCAATGTGATAGACTGTGCAGCGCTCCCTCAGCACTGACCCTCCGACAGTGCGGCGTTCCCTCAGCACTGACCCTCCGACAGTGCGGCGCTCCCTCAGCACTGACCCTCCGACAGTGCGGCGCTCCCTCAGCCCTGACCCCCCCCGACAGTGCGGCGCTCCCTCAGCACTGACCCTCCGACAGTGCGGCACTCCCTCAGCACTGACCCTCCGACAGTGCAGCGCTCCCTCAGCACTGACCCCCCCGACAGCGCGGCGCTCCCTCAGCACTGACCCCCCCCACACTGCGGCGCTCTCTCAGCACTGACCCTCCGACAGTGCTGAGCTCCCTCAGCACTGATCCTCCGACAGTGCGGCGCTCCCTCAGCACTGACCCTCCCACAGTGCGGCGCTCCCTCAGCACTGACCCTCCCACAGTGCGGCGCTCCCTCAGCACTGACCCTCCCACAGTGCGGCGCTCCCTCAGCACTGACCCTCCCACAGTGCGGCGCTCCCTCAGCACTGACCCTCCCACACTGCGGCGCTCCCTCAGCACTGACCCTCCCACACTGCGGCGCTCCCTCAGCACTGACCTTCCGACAGTGCGGCGCTCCCTCAGCACTGACCCTCCGACAGTGCGGCGCTCCCTCAGCACTGACCCTCCGACAGTGCGGCGCGCCCTCAGCACTGACCCACCGACAGTGCGGCGCTCCCTCAGCACTGACCCACCGACAGTGCGGCGCTCCCTCAGCACTGACCCACCGACAGTGCGGTGCTCCCTCAGCACTGACCCACCGACAGTGCGGCGCTCCCTCAGCACTGACCCACCGACAGTGCGGCGCTCCCTCGGCACTGACCCTCCCACAGTGCGGAGCTCCCTCGGCACTGACCCTCCCACAGTACTGACCCTCCCACAGTGCGGCACTCCCTCAGCACTGACCCTCCCACAGTGCGGAGCTCCCTCGGCACTGACCCTCCCACAGTACTGACCCTCCCACAGTGCGGAGCTCCCTCAGCACTGACCCGCCCACACTGCGGCGCTCCGTCAGCACTGACCCTCCCACACTCCGGCGCTCCCTCCGCACTGACCCTCCAAGAGCGCGGAGCTCCCTCAGTACTGACCTTGTAGTGAGTGTCATGCCTGGAGTGTCGGGGTTCAAATGTGTGTAGTGGGAAAGGTGGGGGGGGGGGGGGTGGGGTGCGGGGTTATGAACCCATGACCTTCAGACTCAGAGGGGACAGAGCTACTCGTTCACTTTCTAAATGTAACCCACCATTCCGCGGGCTTAGAACTGAAGCTATGTTGGCCTTTAGCAGATGACGGGAGGAACGTAGAGGGGCTGTGGTGGTCTTCACACATTGACACGTTCCCACAGGACACAAATACTAACCATACGCCGTGGAATGCTAGCACCCGCAGCCCTCCCCCACAAAGCCCATCGGCGTGCGTATCAATGTAGCTTCACTGAAAGAAATACTTACAATTGATTGTTGGGTCTGAGTGAAAAGGGAGGAGAAAGGAAACAATGGGTTAGTCACACACCAAGCAGGCAATCATGCTTCATTAATGCATAGTCACACTCCCCCGAGCCCAAGCAATCCCCATGATCCTGCGGCGAGCTGTGAGGTAGCGGAGAGGGGGTTCAGACAGGGGGATCCTGCGCAGACAGGGGGATCCTGCGCACCAGGGCTCCCACAGGATTCAGAGTCGAAGCTGTCAGCTGCGCAAAGCTTGCATCGCTGTTACCAGCCCGCCCACCGCTTCCCACACCACCCCCCACACCACCAACCACCGCCCCACCCCTCCACCCAAACCGATGTCACTGCCTTCATGAGTGACTATATGTAGAGGGGTCATCACTGGGTCTCAATGTTGGGATTGTGGACAGTGGGAGTGAATGGGAAGGGATTTAGGATGATTCGGATTGTGTACAGTGGGAGTGAACGGGAAAGGATTTGGGTCCATTGGGATTGTGGACAGTGGGAGTGAACAGGAAGGAGTTTGGGTCCATTGGGATTGTGGACAGTGAACGGGAAGGGGTTTGGATCCATTGGGATTGTGGACAGTGAACGGGAAGGGGTTTGGGTCCATTGGGATTGTGGACAGTGGGAGTGAACGGGAAGGGGTTTGGGTCCATTGGGATTGTGGACAGTGGGAGTGAACGGGATGGGGTTTGGGTCCATTGGGATTGTGGACAGTGGGAGTGAACGGGAAGGGGTTTGGGTCCATTGGGATTGTGGACAGTGGGAGTGAACGGGAAGGGGTTTGGGTCCATTGGGATTGTTTACAGTGGGAGTGAACGGGAAGGGGTTTGGGTCCATTGGGATTGTTTACAGTGGGAGTGAACGGGAAGGGGTTTGGGTCCATTGGGATTGTTTACAGTGGGAGTGAATGGGAAGGGGTTTGAGTCCATTGGGATTGTGGATAGTGGGAGTGAACGAGAAGGGGTTTGGGTCCATTGGGATTGTGTACAGTGGGAGCGAACGGGAAGGGGTTTGGGTCCATTGGGATTGTGTACAGTGGGAGTGAACGGGAAGGGGTTTGGGTCCATTGGGATTGTGACAGTGGGAGTGAACGGGAAGGGGTTTGGGTCCATTGGAATTGTTTACAGTGGGAGTGAATGGGAAGGGGTTTGGGACCATTGGGATTGTTTACAGTGGGAGTGAACGGGAAGGGGTTTGAGTCCATTGGGATTGTGGACAGTGGGAGTGAACGGGAAGGGGTTTGGGTCCATTGGGATTGTGGACAGTGGGAGCGAACGGGAAGGGGTTTGGGTCCATTGGGATTGTGGACAGTGTGAGCGAACGGGAAGGGGTTTGGGTCCATTGGGATTGTGACAGTGGGAGTGAACGGGAAGGGGTTTGGGTCCATTGGAATTGTTTACAGTGGGAGTGAATGGGAAGGGGTTTGGGTCCATTGGGATTGTTTACAGAGGGAGTGAACGGGAAGGGGTTTGGGTCCATTGGGATTGTGGACAGTGGAAGCGAACGGAAAGGGGTTTGGGTCCATTGGGATTGTGACAGTGGGAGTGAACGGGAAGGGGTTTGGGTCCATTGGAATTGTTTACAGTGGGAGTGAATGGGAAGGGGTTTGGGTCCATTGGGATTGTTTACAGAGGGAGTGAACGGGAAGGGGTTTGGGTCCATTGGGATTGTGGACAGTGGGAGCGAACGGGAAGGGGTTTGGGTCCATTGGAATTGTTTACAGTGGGAGTGAATGGGAAGGGGTTTGGGTCCATTGGGATTGTTTACAGAGGGAGTGAACGGGAAGGGGTTTGGGTCCATTGGGATTGTGGACAGTGGGAGTGAACGGGAAGGGGTTTGGGTCCATTGGGATTGTGGACAGTGGGAGTGAACGGGAAGGGGTTTGGGTCCATTGGGATTGTGGACAGTGGGAGTGAATGGGAAGGGGTTTGGGGCCCTGTTTAACCATGAGTTAATCATAGTTAAGCACTGGGGGTGGGTTGGGGGGGGGGGGGGGGGGGGGGGGGGGGGGGGGGGGAAGGTGGCAAAAACATCAGAGCTGACTGCGTGTTTGTGGTTGGCTGAAAGGGGTTAATTGTCCTTTCCCCTCTCCATGAAGAGTATGGAATTGTTGGCTCAGGACTCACCCGATGACCCACCTGTGCTCAAGGGGAAGGCGGTGAGGAAGGGAGATGGCGGGAATAAACGCGAGGCTTTGGCAGGGGCGGGGTTCGCAAATCTCGGGTTTCAGGCTTTGGGATTAATTGCCGTTGGGTCGGTGTGTGGGATGAGGGAGGCGGTGGGATGAAGGAATTAGTGGGAGGATCGAGGTTGAAACTTCAACCTTAATCTCGATGTATGAAGCGGGGAGTTAGGTCAACCTGCAAAAGGGACAGTGCCCTGGAGTGAGGGGAGAATGGGTGACTGGGAGAGAGGGGCACGTGGAGTAGAGGATCGACAGGGAGTGCTCAAAATGAGAGCGGGGAGTGCAGAGGAGGGAGCTGTAGAGGGGAACGTCACAGAGAGTTGGGTGAGGTATAGTTTTGTCGGGGAGGTGGGGGGTTATGGAGGAAGAGTACAGCGTAGCGGTGGGGGATAAATATCTCCATGGCAACGGGAGCACATCATGGCTCTTGGAATAAGGAAAAACAACAAAAGCTTGAATTAACATAGCACCATTAGTGTGTTAACACGGCTCCAAGGTTTATAATCAGACAGATTCTGACCCCAAACCACACGTGGAGGTATTAGGAACAGGTGGCCAAGAGCTCGGTCAAAGAGGTCGGTTTTAAAGTGCGTCTTAGAAGGGGCAGGTAGGTAAAGAGGCTGGGCAAGAGAGGCAGGGAGGTTTAAGGAGGGAATTCCAAAGCTCAGGGCCGCCCCCCCCCCCCCCCCCCCCCCCCCCCCCCCAACCCAGGCAGCTGAAGGCACGGCCGCCAATGGTGGAGCGATGGGAATCGGGGGATGCTCGAGAGGCCGGAATTGGAGGAGCGCAGAGATCTCGGAGGGTTGTAGGAGGTTACGGAGATAGGGAGGGTGTAGGGGCTGGAGGAGGTTACAGAGATAGGGAGGGGTGTAGGGGCTGGAGGAGGTTACAGAGATAGGGAGGGGTGTAGGGGCTGGTGGAGATTACAGAGATAGGGAGGGGTGTAGAGGGCTGGAGGAGGTTACAGAGATAGAGAGGGGTGTAGGGGGCTGGAGGAGGTTACAGAGATAGGGAGGGGTGTCGGGGCTGGAGGAGGTTACAGAGATAGGGAGGGTTGTAGGTGCTGGAGGAGGTTACAGAGATAGGGAGGGGTGTAGGGGCTGGAGGAGGTTACAGAGATAGGGAGGGGTGTAGGGGCTGGTGGAGGTTACAGAGATAGGGAGGGGTGTCGGGGCTGGAGGAGGTTACAGAGATAGGGAGGGTTGTAGGGGCTGGAGGAGGTTACAGAGATAGGGAGAGTTGTAGGTGCTGGAGGAGGTTACAGAGATAGGGAGGGTTGTAGGGGCTGGAGGAGGTTACAGAGATAGGGAGGGTTGTAGGGGCTGGAGGAGGTTACAGAGATGGGGAGGGTTGTAGGGGCTGGAGGAGGTTACAGAGGTGGGGAGGGTTGTAGGGGCTGGAGGAGGTTACAGAGATAGGGAGGGTTGTAGGGGCTGGAGGAGGTTACAGAGATAGGGAGGGTTGTAGGTGCTGGAGGAGGTTACAGAGATAGGGAGAGTTGTAGGGGCTGGAGGAGGTTACAGAGATGGGGAGGTTTGTAGGGGCTGGAGGAGGTTACAGAGGGGGGGAGGGTTTTAGGGACTGGAGGAGGTTACAGAGGTGGGGAGGGTTGTTGGGGCTGGAGGAGGTTACAAAGATAGGGAGGGTTGTAAGGGCTGGAGGAGGTTACAAAGATAGGGAGGGTTGTAAGGGTTGGAGGAGGTTACAGAGGTGGGGAGGGTTATAAGAGGCTGGAGAAGGTTACAAAGATAGGGAGGTTTGTAGGGGCTGGAGGAGGTTACAGAGATAGGGTTGTAGGGTCTGGAGGAGCTTACAGAGATAGGGAGGGTTGTAGGGGCCGGAAGAGGTTACAGAGATAGGGAGGGTTTTAGGGGCTGGAGGGGGTTACAGAGATAGGGAGGGTTGTAGGGGCTGGGGGAGGTTACAGAGATAGGGAGGGGTGTAGAGGGCTGGAGGAGGTTACAGAGATAGGGAGGGGTGTAGGGGCTGGAGGAGGTTACAGAGATAGGGAGGGTTGTAGGGGCTGGAGGAGGTTACAGAGATAGAGAGGGGCGTAGGGGGCTGGAGGAGGTTACAGAGATAGGGAGGGTTGTAGGGGCTGGAGGAGGTTACAGAGATAGGGAGGGGCGTAGGGGCTGGAGGAGGTTACAGAGATAGGGAGGGTTGTAGAGTCTGGAGGAGGTTACAGAGATAGGGAGGGTTGTAGGGGCTGGAGGAGGTTACAGAGATAGAGAGGGGCGTAGGGGGCTGGAGGAGGTTACAGAGATAGGGAGGGTTGTAGGGGCTGGAGGAGGTTACAGAGATAGGGAGGGGTGTAGGGGCTGGAGGAGATTACAGAGGTGGGGAGAGGGTGAGAATGTAGCAGGATTTGAGCATGAGGACGAGAATTTGAAAAGAAAGGTGGTGCTGGTCTGGGGACCTGGGCCGGTCAGTGAGCGGGGGGAGGGGGACAGGGACTCGGTGCGAGTTGGGATATGTGGGGCAGGGAGGGGGGGTGTGGGGGTCAGCCATGGAGTTTGGGGGGGCGGGGGGGGGATGTGCTGAGGTTTAGGGCGGGTTTGAGGCTGGTCAAGCGGGGGGTGCTTGGGAATAGTCTCGTGCGGAGGGAGCCAAGGTGGGGGTTGGCGAGGAGGGTCCCAGCCGCGGGTTGGCGTTGCCGAGCTGGGAGGGCCCGGAGCGGTCAGCCGCTCGGGACGATCCCTGCCCCGTCCGAGTCCCGGTCTGGGAGCGGCCAACCCGAAGGCCGGAACTGGCAACGCGGAGCGGGGAGCTCGACAGGACCGCGCCGCCTCCTGTCACCGATACTCCGCGGCTACTCACCGCTGTCCGAGTCTGGGCTGCCGAGTCAGGTCAAAGGTCACCCCTCGCCACTCCCACCCTCATAAATCGCCCGGCCAACCCAGAGCTGGCACACCAGCTCCCCCTCTCGAAGGTTGGCGCTGCTGGGGGTTGGGAGGGGTCGTGAACCGCGGGCATTTGAGCTGCCGGCACCTTCCGGCATCTCCAGGGTGGGTGGGCCGGCAGTTCGACAACCACCCCCCCCCCACTCCCTCGCCAAGCGGACGACTTGACCCATCAGGGATCCGAGCGGTGGGGTTGGTGCCTCTCGATCAAGAGAGGAGGGGAGTCTTGCAGGATACTCGGGGCCTGGGGTTGGTGGGGGATGGAGTGGGCGGGGGGGAGGTGGAGCGGGGACAGGAAAAGAGTTGGATGGTGGGCTTGTCTCCACTTCACTGGGTAGAGCGAGGGGAGGGTTGCAAGGGCCTGGGACCCTGTTGTTAAAAACCTTTCAGGACGGAGATGAGGAGAGTGTCTTTTCCCCTCAGAGGGGTTGTGCGGGTTTTGGGGGGGGGCCTCTCTGCCTCAGAAGGCGGTGGAGGTTGGTGGGGGGTGGGGGGGGTTGCTGAATAATTTTTTTTAAGGTGGAGGGAGGTGGATTCTCGCTGGGCAAGGGAACCGAAGGTGATCGGGGGGGGGGGGGGGGGGGGGGGGGTGCGGTGTGGTGGTGGATGGCGATGTGGAACTCCAAACGGATCAGCGGTGACCTAGTTGAAGGGCAGACCAGCCCCGAGGGGGGGGCGGGTCAGGTGCCCCTCTCCTGTTCCCAACTCCCCACTGTTTTCCTTCGGACAGAGGGGTCCGAGGGGCGCGGCCTGGTTGAGGTCCACAAAATGATGAGGGGGGAGGGGTGGGGCTCCTAGATAGGGGGTGGACAGGAAAGACCAGTTCTCCACCCCCCCTCCCAACCCTCACCCCCAGCCAGCCAGCTGAGGGGTCCATTGTGGGGGTCGTTGGTTGGGGGGGGCGGTGGGGCCACAGATTTAAAGGTGACTGGTCGGGGGAAATCGGAGGGGACGCGTGAGGAGAAACACTGTCACCCAAAGGGCGGTGGGCGTCCGGGATTGGCTGCAATGCTCAACTCATCTGACGTGCTGCTAAAGGCTAAGGCTAGGGTCCAGGCGCTGGAAAGCGGGGTTAAAATGTGTTAAACTTTGTTTCTCTCTCCGGCCGGCACGGGCACAATGGGCCGAAAGGCCTCTTTCCGCCCTGCGACTCTCCGATGGCTCTTGAGCGGATGCAGGTTCTGTGTGCTGAACGTTGAGGGGATGGAGGGGGCAGGGGGTTTGGTGGGGAAGGAGTGGGAGTTGAGGGGTGGGGGGGGAGGGTGCTGCCGGAGGTGGGTGTGAGGTCAAGGGGGCAGGAGGGCGGATGCCCCCATTGCCAGCCTGATTATTCCCTCGGAGCCGCCTCCTCAATGGCGGCTGCAAAGCTGACAGCAGACGTTCTACAGGAGTCTTTCCCGCGAGAAAGAGGAAGAGAGAGAAAGAAAGAGAGAGAGAGAATTCGCTCGTAGCAGGAGCGCGGAGCAAGAGAACCATTGCGTCGCGTGGGAGGGAACGCCGTCTTGCTGGACGACACCCCAAAAGAGCTCGGAGGGAGCGGCAAATCGGACTTACGACAAATGCAGAGGACCCTCGGCGACTGGACGCTGCCACAGGGAACGCCTGGAGTTGCGAAAAAGAGGTGAGGGTTAGCGTGAAAGAAAATGGCCGCCCCCAGGAAGCTAGCATCCGCGCGCACTTCCTGCCCACAGCAGCTTACTTCCTGTTGACTCGCTTTTGGCGCCAACTTCTCCCGCGGGTACACAGCTTCCAGTGTTAACGAAAATGGCTATGTAAACGTGTCACGCTGTAGCGGTGGCCTCCCGCCACAGGGTGGCAGTGTGAGCCTCAGTGTTTCAGCCCTGCTGAATCTTTTGGCCCGTTCAGCTCCAGCCAAGTCTAGAATCTTGAGAAAGATGCAGCACAGGAGGAGGCCATTTGACCCATCGGGCCTGTGCCGGCCCTTCGAAAGATTTATCCAATTAGTCCCACATTCCTCCCTCCTTCCCCACCCACAGCCCTGCAAATATTTCCCCTTCAAGTATTTATCCAATTTCTGCTTTTGAGCATGAATCTGCTTCCAACGCCCTTTCAGGTAGCACCTTCCAGATAGAATCTACAATAGCTGCAGTCCAGGAAGCCATTCATCCCCTTGTGTTCCCTCAGAGAGCGGGGAGAATGTGGAACTTGCTTCCACAGGGACTGGTTGTGGCAAATTGCCTCGATGTATTTAAATTGGTGGTGGGTGGCGGGGTGGGGGGGGAGGGGGGGGGCGGGGGGGGGGTGGGGGCAAAGCTTTTATTTTTTTCTATTCATGGGATGTGGGGGTCGCTGGCCAGGTCCAGCATTTATTACCCATCCCTAATTGCCCCTTGAGAAGGTGATGGTGAGCCACCTTCTTGAGCCGCTGCAGTCCTGTGTGGTGTAGGTACACCCACTGTGCTGTTAGGGAGGGAGTTCCAGGATTTTGACCCAGCGACAGTGAAGGAACGGCCGATACATTTCCAAATCGGGATGGTGTGGGGCTCGGAGGGGAACTTGCAGGTGGTGGTGTTCCCCCATGTGTCTGCTGCCCTTGTCCGTCTAGGTGGTAGTGGTGGTGGGTTTGGGCGGCGCTGTTGAAGGAGCCTTGGCGAGTTGCTGCAGTGCATCTTGTAGATGGTACACACACTGCTGCCCCTGTGCGTCGGTGGTGGAGGGAGTGAATGTTTGTGGATGGGGTGCCGATCGAGCGGGGCTGCTTTGTCCTGGACGGTGTCGAGCTTCTTGAGTGTTGACGGAGCTGCACTCATCCAGGCAAGTGGGGAGTGTCCCATCACACTCCTGACTTGTGCCTTGTAGATGGTGGACAGGCTTTGGGGGAGTCAGGAGGTGAGTTACTCTCCGCAGGATTCCCAGCCTCTGACCTGCTCTTGTAGCCACAGTATTTATACGGCTGGGTCCAGTTCAGTTTCTGACCAACGGTAATGGTGATGTTTTCAGTCATATTGGTTGAGGGGTAAATATTGGTCCCAGGACACTGGGGAGAACTCCCCCCGCCTTCACCATGTTCCTGGTCTTCTCCCAATACCAGTCGTGGGATGTCTCACCTGAGGGGGCGGGGGGGGTCTCGGGTTTAAAGGTGATGAAGGGTTGCTGCCGTGAAGTGTCCACCCAGCTCACGGCCTAAAGTCCGTGAAGCGGAGACTCAAACTCGCGGCCTTTCTGATGCGAGAGCGAGAGACCCCGGCCACAACCTCACACAACTCCTTCACCGGGAGCACCTCCTCCTCCTCACGAGTGGAGGGCTGTGGCTTTAAGTCCCACCCCAGGGATTTGAGCACAGACATCCGGCCGGAGACTCCAGTCCTCGACTTCCGTGGCTCCATCTCCTTCCACAGCCCCTACAACCTTCCCTACCTCTGAGAGATTGTAGGGGGGGGGCGGGGGGAGGAGGGGAGGGAGAGACCCTGTTCCTTTGAGCAAGGAGGGGGGAATCCTGTCCCTTTAAGAGAAGGGGGGAGGAGAGAGGGAGATGGTGGGGGAGGGGCCCTGTCCCTTTAAGAGGAGGGGGAGGGGCACTGTCCCTTTAAGAGGGGGGAGGAGGGAGAGACCCTATTCCTTTAAGGGAGGATGGGGGGAATCCTGTCCCTTTAAGAGGAGGGGGAGGGACCCTGTCCCTTTATGAGGAGGGGGAGGGACCCTGTCCCTTTAAGAGGAGGGGGAGGGACCCTGTCCCTTTAAGAGGAGGGGGAGGGACCCTGTCCCTTTAAGAGGAGGGGGAGGGACCCTGTCCCTTTAAGAGGGGGGGGAGGGACCCTGTCCCTTTAAGAGGGGGGGAGGGACCCTGTCCCTTTAAGAGGGAGGGGAGGGACCCTGTCCCTTTAAGAGGAGGGGGAGGGACCCTGTCCCTTTAAGAGGGGGAGGGACCCTGTCCCTTTAAGAGGGGGAGGGACCCTGTCCCTTTAAGAGGGGGAGGGACCCTGTCCCTTTAAGAGGAGGAGGGACCCTGTCCCTTTAAGAGGGGGAGGGACCCTGTCCCTTTAAGAGGGGGAGGGACCCTGTCCCTTTAAGAGGAGGGGGAGGTGCCCCTGACCGAAGGTGACCTTCGGGATTTTATATGATGTAATGACCCCGGGACCCCCGGAGCCGCTCCGGTTACCTGGGCCGGATGGTTGAACGGCCTCCTAGCCGCTCCGCTCGCCCATCGCGCCACCGCCATCATCATCATCATCCCCGACCCGCCGCTACCGTTGCCGTCCGGGGTGAGGGGATCTGCACCACGTGATCCAGCCCACCGCGCATTGCGCATGCCCGGCGCCCTGCCCTCTGGGATTTGTAGTCCCGCCTTGCGCCTACAATTCATCGCTTGGGTTGAGAACAGCGCCGGCCCCGGCGCATGGAACTCTGGGGGTTGTCGTTCCCCCCACGCCCCTCGCCCGCACCCAGCACCTACAATGAATCACGTGCGATGCAACCGGCTCCGTGCGCTTGCCTGGCGCCTTGCCCTCTGGGAGTTGTAGTCCTCTTTTTGCCAGCAAAATTCCACATGTTCCCAGGACACAGAAAGAGGCCATTTAGCCCACTAAAACTGTTCTTCGTTTCAGAAGTAACTTTAGTTGCTCTGTTTGGGATTAGATTTTATTTTTTAATGATCAATTTGAACTTGACTTTTTCAGATGTATACCACATGAGCTGTTTAGAATTAACTTTAGCTGTTTAGAAGCAGTTTTGACAGATTCCTCCCCCAACCCTTCAAAATATTGCTATAGCATCTCTAACATCCACAACAGCAAGCATCTCCTCTGATAGAGAGCATGCCACAGGAGTAGGAGGAGGCCATTCAGCCCCCCTCCTCGGACCTGTTACACAGGAACAGGAGGAGACCCATTCAGCCCCTTTCAAGCCTGTTTACAGGAACAGGAGGAGGCCCATTCAGCCCCCTCTTGAGCATGTCACACAGGAACATGAGGAGGGCCATTTAGCCCCCTCTCGAGCCTGTTACACAGGAACAGGAGGATGCCCATTCATCCCCTTCCGAGCCTGTTACACAGGAACTGGAGGAGGTCCATTCAGCCCATTGTTGAGCCTGTTACACAGGAACAGGAGGAGGCCAATCAGCCCCTCTCAAGCCTGTTACACAGGAACAGGAGGAGGCCCATTCAGCCCATTGTTGAGCCTGTCACACAGGAACAGGAGGAGGTGCATTCATCCCCTTCTGAGCCTGTTACACAGGAACAGGAGGAGGCCCATTCAGCCCTCCTCTCGAGTCTGATACACAGGAACAGGAGGAGGCGCATTCATCCCCTTCCGAGCCTGTTACACAGGAACAGGAGGAGGCCAATCAGCCCTTCCTGAGCCGTTACACAGGAACAGGAGGAGGCCATTCATTGAACCCCACCCCTGCCGAGACTCACCGTCTGCCTAGATTTTTAGGTTGAAGTCCCTCGAGTGCTTCCTTAACCAACAGCCCTGCAAGTCAGAAACACCATCATGAACCACTGAGAGCCACGGCTGAGACACTGGGTCTGGTTACGGTACTGTTGGTGACACAGAGATTACGTACATGGAGGAATGATCAGGGGGCATGGCGCTACGGCAGAGTGAATAGTAAATGCTGAGCTGTTCAAATCCCAAAGGGGGACTTGAGACAACTGCCCACAACTTGTTTTGCGATTAGCATAAATTTTGAGATGCGTGCCATGAACTCAGTTGTAATAAAGACCACCAAGTCCTGTAAGTTTTTACAGAACCAGACAAAAGCTTTATCCATGAGAAAAATTATTTTAAAAGCGCATACATAGATCTACAAATTCCTGCTAATGATAACTTCTAAATCCCCTTCTTAATCTGACTCCCGGTTGCACTTCCTTTAAGGCAACAGTAAGACACACGGATTTTTAAAGACCCCAGGCAAAGTGAGACATGATACCCTGAACCAGTCAAATTCAAAGTGAGTTTTCTTAACTTTGGCCCTTTGTAGACAGCAGCTTGAGGAATAGATGCTGCATGTTTATCACACTTGTTAGGTCTTAAAAATGCCTACCTTTACACACAGACTTCACTCCTTTACACATATTTTCCCCTTTGAATGCAAATGCCCATTCTTTCACTATGTCTTTGGACTCTACCTTTCTGATCATTAAAAAAGATCTCTCATAGCACTAAGTTTTACCAGTAATCTTTGGGAAAAGTAAACACACTGGGCAGGATTTTGAGGTCGTCGGGCGGGTGTGGTGGGCGGGCCTGGGGAGTGGCCGGGAAATGGCCCCCGATCGCAATTTTACTCTCGTCACTGGTTGGGAAGGGCCGAAGGTTCAATGGCCGCCAGGCGGCCGGTTTAAAAACAGCCCAGGCAGCCCCTGGAAGGTGGCCACAGAAGAACGTCTGTTGTACGCTAGCAAACTTGAGTGATGGAGTCCAATGTTGGGGGGAGGGTAGGTCAGGTGGGCACTTGGCTCCACCACCGCTCCCCCACTGGAGGCGATGGCTGCAGGAGGGACACCCTTGTCCCCAGAGGTGGGAGGAAGTGGCCAACGCACCTCTCCAAGAGGGCATGGGAGGAGATGGCAGCCATGATGCGGAGCGGCGCACATGGGTGCAGTGCCAAAAGCCCCTCAAATACCTCCTGTGCTCGGGAAGGGTGAGTAACATGTTGGCATGGGTCAGTGTGGTGAAGGGTTAAGGTCTGGCCAACCCCACCCATATGGATCTCAGGGGTGCTGGAGTCTGAGTGCCAACTGTCAATGACACCGGAGCTGGCCAAGGGGGCAAGCCCTGGGCTGTTCGGACTGAGGGCCTTGCGGCTTGAGGGCCACCAATCGGATGTGCCCTGCGAGGGTGTTCCTCAGGTGGAGGCGTGTCCAGACTGCAGTGGCGCTGCGGGTGGAGAGTGGACTAATCCATGCTCTTCCGTCCTAGTCAGGGGAAGGATGAGCCATAACCAAGCACAGAGGGCGCCTACAGGCCGAGGTCCTGCCTAACCTCCAGCTGCTCAGCAGGTTCAAGCAGGGCACCCTGGACCTCAAGAGCCAGCTCAATCCATGTACAGCTGGGCGTGGAGAGGCTGGGGGGTGCCAGACCGAGGTAAGAGTGTGGTGCACAGAGGTGAGAGATACAAATTGTGCAACCATTCTAGTGCATTCTCTTCACTGATGGCACGTGATGTCATTGCACGCCCGCAGGATGGAATATTCTGCTCCCTGTTACTAAACTTCACCTGGCAAGGTGACACATTTCACCCCTACTTGGAAAACAATCCAGGCTGGTTTATTTAAAAATGCAAAAGTCCTTTTACACCTTACATTCTAAACATCCCCCCCCACTGTTTACAACAAGGCAAATGTTGGCCTAGTTAGCCCTGCCCTCATCCGATGAATGAAAGTTTAAAAATAAAAGGCTCTTTGAAATAGAAATGATGGGTCAAATGGCTTCCTTTTGTGCTGTGTGTTGGGGCCCTAGGACATGAAAAGAAATCTGGAGCTTTATTCTTGTAGCTACTTTTTAATAACATGGATTTCCTGCTCAAACAAAAAAAGATGGCTGCCACAAGTCACGTGAGCAAGGGGGTTGGCCCTTTGTTCAAGGAGCTACCTCCAGGGCTCATAACAGCAGAAGAATCCTTTTAGAATTCCTTATGCCTCTAAGAACATAAGAAATAGGAGCAGCAGTAGGCCATTTGGCCCCTCAAACCTGCCCCTAGACAAATAGGGAGGGTTGTAGGGGCTGGAGAAGGTTACAGAGATAGGGAGGGTTGTAGGGGCTGGAGGAGGTTACAGAGATACGGAGGGTTGCTCGGGCTGAAGAAGGTTACAGAGATAGAGAGGGCTGTTGGGGCTGGAGGAGGTACAGAAATAGAGAGGATTGTAGGGGCTGCAGGAGGTTACAAAGATAGGGAGGATTGTAGGGGCTGGAAGAAGTTACAGAGATAGGGAGGGTTGTAGGGGCTGGAGGAACTTACAGAGATAGGGAGGGTTATAGGCATTGGAGGAGATTTCAGGAATAGGGAGGGTTATGGGGTCGGAGGAGATTACAGAGATAGGGAAGGTTGTAGGGACTGGAGGAGTTTACAAAGAGAAGGATTGGAGGGGCTGGAGGAGGTGATAGAGATAGGGAGGGTTGTCGGGACTGGAGGAGGTAACAGAGATAGGGAGAGTTGTAGGGGCTGGAGGAGGTTACAGAGATAGGGAAGGTTGTAGGGGCTGGAGGAGGTTACAAAGATAGGGAGGGTTAAGGGCTGGAGGAGGTTACAGAGATAGGGAAGGTTGTAGGGGCTGGAGGAGGTTACAGAGATAGGGAGGGTTAAGGGCTGGAGGAGGCTACAGAGATAGGGAAGGTTGTAGGGGGCTGGAGGAGATTACACAGATAGGGAGAGGTGTAGGGTCTGGAGGAGGTTACAGAGATAAGGAGGGGTGTAGGGGCTGGAGCAGGTTACAGAGATAGGGAGGGGTGTAGGAGCTGGAGGAGGTTACAGAGATAGGGAGGGTTGTAGGGGCTGGAGAAGGTTACAGAGATAGGGATGGGTGTAGGGGCTGGAGGAGATTACAGAGATAGGGAGAGGTGTAGGGTCTGGAGGAGGTTACAGAGATAGGGAGGGGTGTAGGCATTGGAGGAGATTTCAGGAACAGGGAGGGTTATGGGGTCAGAGGAGGTTACAAAGATAGGGGAGGTTGTAGGGACTGGAGGAGTTTACAAAGAGAAGGATTTGAGGGGCTGGAGGAGGTGACAGAGATAGGGAAGGTTGTAGGGGCTGGTGGAGGTTACAAAGATAGGGTTAAGGGCCTGCCTTTGTAAGCAGGGTTTGGTGTTTTGTGGAGCAATGAGTGCTGTGTATTTAATGTAGTTTTAAAGATTAGAGTGAATTCACCCTCAGTGCTGATGTCCCTGGGTTGAATTGACTCTCAGCTCATCACCTTCACCAGGTTCAAATTACTATTTATCTTTCCTTGAGTTCATTATGATCTACTTTTAGAATGATTTTCATCCCTGCCCCCTTGGTATCTTTCGCTCCCCTCCAATGTGCTGTCTGAAAAAGGTGCATTTTAAATATACAAACTTAAGTGCAACTAAATTGCGCCTGATGCACTAAAAGTTGCCAGTGCGCCTGCGCTTCATTTGGTCCTCCGGATGAGACCGGTTTTCACTGCGCCTGCGTATTATCAAGTCCTCCCAAGTGTGTGGGAGGACTTCACAGGCCGATTCTCATTGCGCCTGCGTATTATGAAGTGTTCCCCAGCGCGTGAGCGAACCAATGAGCCCACGAATGGTTAGTGCGCCTGCGCGTTGTTATCCTAGCGCATGGAGGCGGACTGCGGCAGTCTGATGCTCACTGCGCTTGCGCGTTGTCATCTTCGCGCGTGTGGGCGGTCTGCTGCATTCTGATGCTCCCTGCGCCTGCGCCTGATTTGGTCCTCCCAAGGGTTTGGGAGGACCGACACTGCCTGATGGCGAGTGCGCCTGCGTTTCACCTGCCGTTTCCCCCCCACCCCCTTTCCCCGTTGCCGCAGCCGCTGCCGGCGGATGTAGAACGCGCCTGCGCAGCCGGCGGTCCTCCCAGACTGGACCTCCCGCTATCCCGTCGTGCCGTGCTTTCTTCCGGGGACATTGGAGGTGATGGCGGCTGCGGCGGTGATGATGATGTGGAGAAGGCAGCAGCGGCAGCTGGTGGTGGCGGCCGCCTTCCTGGCGGCGGTGTCGGTCTGTCTGTCGGCCGGTGAGTGGTGGTGGCGGCGGCCCCTCCCCCTCTCTCCCGGGAACGGGGAGTTGGAGAGACCCGGAGTGTTGAGGAAATGAATGACGTGGCCTTAAAGGGCCAGCCCCCTTGCTCCCCAGTATCTTAAAGGGCCAGCCCCCCTGCCACCCGGTATCTTAAAGGGCCAGCCCCCCTGCCCCCCAGTATCTTAAAGGGCCAGCCCCCCTGCCCCCCGGTATCTTAAAGGGCCATCCCCCCGCCCCCCGGTATCTCAAAGGGCCAGCCCCTCCTGCCCCCCAGTATCTTAAAGGGCCAGCTCCTCCTGCCCCCCAGTATCTTAAAGGGCCAGCCCTCCCTGCCCCCCAGTATCTTAAAGGGCCAGGCCCCCCTCCAGTATCTTAAAGGGTCAGCCCCCCCGCCCCCCCAGTATCTTAAAGGGCCAGCCCCCCCCTCCCAGTATTTTAAAGGGCCAGTTCGCCCTCCCCCCCCACCCCAATATCTTAAAGGGCCAGTTCGCCCCCCCCCCCACCAGTATCTTAAAGGATAGGCCCCCCTATCCTTGGGGCCCCTAAAGGGCTGGAATCACAATCTCAATGGCACTGAAAGAGGCCATTCGGCCCATCATTTCTGTACCAGCTCTCCACTTGAGCATTATGACCGAGTGCCATTGCCCTGCCTTTTCCCCCCTATCCCCTGCACCTTGTTTCTATTCAAATAAACATCTAATGCCCTCTTGAATGCTGTGATTGAACCTGGCTCCACCACACTTCCAGGCCGTGTATTCCAGACCCGAACCACTCGCTGTGTGGAGAAAGTTTTTTCTCACATCATATTTGCAAATCGTTTTAAATCTGTTCCCTCTTGTTCTGGATCGTTTTACGAGCGGAAGCAATTTCTCCCCCTCTGCTCTGTCCAGCCCCCTCATGGTTTTGAAAACTTCTATCGAGTCTCCTCTGAGTCTTCTGTCCAAGGAGAACAGTCCCAACCTCTCCAATCTTTCCTCATAGCTGAAGTTTCTCATCCCTGGAACTGTTCTTGTAAATCTCTTTTGCACTCTCTCCAATTTGTTCACATCCTTCCTATAATGTGGCGCCCAGAACTGTACACAGTATTCCAGCTGAGGTCTAACTAATGTCCTGTAACTAATGTTCAGCATAACCTCCCTGCTCTTGTGCTCTCTGCCCCTATTAATAAAGCTCAGGTAGGAAAAATAGAGGCATGGGGAGAGAATTCAGAAATCTGGAGTGCAAGGGGACTTAAGAGAATCCTGGACTAGGACTCCCAAGGTTAACTTGCATGTTGAGTCGGTAGTTAGGAAGGCAAATGCAATGTTGGTATTTATTTCGAGAGGACTAGAATATAAAAGCAGGGATGTGCTGCTGAGGCTTTATAAGGCTCTGGTCAGACCATATTTAGAATATTGTGAGCAATTTTGGGCCCTGTATCTCAGGAAGGATGTGCTGGCCCTGGAGTGGGTCCAGAGGAGGTTCACGAGAATGATTCCAGGAATGAAAGGTTTAACATATGAGGAATGCTTGAGGACTCTGGGTCTATACTCGATGAAGTTTAGAAGGATGAGGGGGGGGATCTGATTGAAACTTACAGAATACTGAATGGCCTGGATAGAGTGGACGTGGGGAAGATGTTTCCATTAGTAAGAGAGACTAGGACCTGAGGGCACAGCCTCAGAGTAAAGGGAAGACATTTTAGAACAGAGATGAGGAGAAACTTCTTTAGCCAGAGAGTGGTGAATCTATGGAATTCATTGCCACAGAAGGCTGTGGAGGCCAGGTCATTGAGTGTATTTAAGAGCGAGATAGATAGGTTCTTGATTGGTAAGGGGGATCAAAGGTTAAGGGTAGAAGGCGGGAGAATGGGGTTGAGAAACTTATCAGCCATGATTGAATGGCAGAGCAGACTCGATGGGCCGAATGGCCTAATGTCTGCTCCTATGTCCTATGGTCTATGGATACTATATACTTTATTAACTGCTCTCTCCACCTGCTCTGCCTCCTTCAATGATCTATGCACATATACACCCAAGTCTTTCTGCTCCTGCACCCCCTTTAAAATTCCTCCCTTATTTTATATTATCTGTTCATGTTCTTCTTACCAAAATGCATCACTTCACATTTATCCACATTGAACTTCATCTGCCACCTACCTGCTCACTCCACCAATGTGTCCATGTCCTTTTGAAGTTCCACACCTTCCTCCTCGCAATTCACAACACTCCCAAGCTTCGTATCATCTGCAAACTTTGAAATTGTCCCCTGCACACCAAGATCTAGATCCTCAATATATATCAGGAAAAGCACGCTCGCTGTCACACGAATGTACGCATGCGTACGCACGCTTGCTCACTCGCTTTCGCACACATGCTTGCTCTCACACACGCTCTGTCTCTCACAACACACACACACACAGACACATGGCCACTGACACACACACCGTCACACACACTCGTTCTCCCTCACACACACATTGACTCTCGCACACACACTGACACACACACACTCTCTCTCACTCTCACACAGACACACACGCTTGCTCTCACACAAAGACACAGCCCCCAGTCAGGTGTTCTCTCACACACACACACTCACTCTCTCACTCAGACACACCCCCAGTCAGACACTCTCACGCATACACACACTTGCTCTCACATGCACACACATACACACACAAACACACACGCTTGCTCTCTCACACACACACACACACACACTCTCCCAGTCAGGCTCTCTCTCACACACACACTCACTCTCATACACACACACACACACTCTCACATGTAGACACACCCCCAGTCAGGCTCTCTCTCACACACACACACTCACTGTCATACGCGCACACACTCACTCGCATGTAGACACACC
Organism: Carcharodon carcharias; assembly: GCF_017639515.1. Lineage (NCBI taxonomy): Eukaryota > Metazoa > Chordata > Chondrichthyes > Lamniformes > Lamnidae > Carcharodon > Carcharodon carcharias. Next base: position 516,099 of record NW_024470724.1, read on the forward strand.
CCCAGTCAGGCTCTCTCTCACACGCATACTCTCTCTCTCACACACACACACACACACACACACACACACACACACACACACTCGCTCTCACACTCAGACACACCCCCAGTCAGGCTCTCTCTCTCTCTCACACACACACTCACTCACTCACTCACTCACTCACTCACTCACTCACTCACTCTCACACACACACACACACACACACTCTCGCTCTCACACGCAGACACACCCCCAGTCAGACTCTCTCTCTCACACACACACACACACTCACTTACTCACACACACACTCACTCACTCTCACATGCACACACACTCGCTCTCACATGCAGACACACCCCCAGTCAGGCTCTCTCTCACACACACTTGGCACCAGTGTCCTGGCTTCAATACTTATCCCTTGTCCAACATCATTAAAATAAACCGATGGCTTGGGTCAGTGCTGTTTTGGCTGTTTGTGGGATCGTGCTGCTGTCTGCAAGAGTGACCACACATCAGAAAGAGAATACGGTTCCCGTTGTCTGTAAGGCGCTGTGGGATGTCCTGAGGCAGTGAAAGGTGCTGGGGAAATGGGAGTTCAGCTCATGCTCAGTAAATTGCACACACTCTATAACCGATCCGGACTGTACGAGTCAGGATTGGAAAAGAGCGTTGTCAGAAAGAATTTCTCTTCTGTACCGGCCAAAAGTTACACAAGTGAATTTTTGGATCAGCGCTCAGGTTGGGAGATGAGCATTCGGCCCCTCTGCTCCGTGCCAGTGTTTCTGCCCCTACACCAGCCTCCTCCCACCCTCCCTACTCCATCTTCCACTATCCCCCGTATCCTTCTATTCCTCTCTCCCCTCGTGTGTTTATCCAGCTCCTTAAACACATCGACACAATTCACCTCCACCCCTCTCTTAACCGTAGTTAACATCTCAGTGAGGTCAACATTGCTACTCTGTATCTTGGACCCGTCGGAAACAAGGGAGGTGGTCACTCTTGGACATGCCCTGGATTCGGTGCTGGGGTTACCCCCACACTTCATCCTGGAATATGGGCTTTGCCGGGTGCTCCTGTTTTTGGTTTTTAATGCTTCTCCCCCCCACTTTCCCTCTCCCCCCCACTTTCCCTCTCCCCCCCCACTTTCCCTCTCCCCCCCACTTTCCCTCTCCCCCCCACTTTCCCTCTCCCCCCCACTTTCCCTCTCCCCCCCCCACTTTCCCTCTCCCCCGCCCTTCCTTCTTCCCCCCCTTCTTCCCCCCCTTCTTCCCCGCTTCCTTCTTCCCCCCCCTCTTCCCCCCTTCCTTCTTCCCCCCTTCCTTCTTCCCCCCTTCCTTCTTCCCCCCTTCCTTCTTCCCCCCTTCCTTCTTCCCCCTTCCTTCTTCCCCCCTTCCTTCTTCCCCCCTTCCTTCTTCCCCCTTCCTTCTTCCCCCCCCCTCTTCCCCCCTTCCTTCTTCCCCCCTTCCTTCTTCCCCCCTTCTTCCCCCCTTCCTTCTTCCCCCCTTCCTTCTTCCCCCCCCTCCCTTCTTTCCCCCCCTCCCTTCTTTCCCCCCCCTCCCTTCTTTCCCCCCCCTCCCTTCTTTCCCCCCCCCCTCCCTTCTTTCCCCCCCCTCCCTTCTTTCCCCCCCCTCCCTCTTTCCCCCCCCTCCCTTCTTTCCCCCCCCTCCCTTCTTTCCCCCCCCTCCCTTCTTTCCCCCCCCTCCCTTCTTTCCCCCCCCTCCCTTCTTTCCCCCCCCTCCCTTCTTTCCCCCCCTCCCTTCTTTCCCCCCCCTCCCTTCTTTCCCCCCCTCCCTTCTTTCCCCCCCCTCCCTTCTTTCCCCCCCTCCTTCTTTCCCCCCCCTCCCTTCTTTCCCCCCCCTCCCTTCTTTCCCCCCCCTCCCTTCTTTCCCCCCCTCCCTTCTTTCCCCCCCCTCCCTTCTTTCCCCCCCCTCCCTTCTTTCCCCCCCCTCCCTTCTTTCCCCCCCCCTCCCTTCTTTCCCCCCCCCTCCCTTCTTTCCCCCCCCCTCCCTTCTTTCCCCCCCCTCCCTTCTTTCCCCCCCCCTCCCTTCTTTCCCCCCCCCTCCCTTCTTTCCCCCCCCCTCCCTTCTTTCCCCCCCCTCCCTTCTTTCCCCCCCCCCTCCCTTCTTCCCCCCCCCCTCCCTTCTTCCCCCCCCCTCCCTTCTTCCCCCCCCCTCCCTTCTTCCCCCCCCCTCCCTTCTTTCCCCCCCCCTCCCTTCTTTCCCCCCCCCTCCCTTCTTTCCCCCCCCCTCCCTTCTTTCCCCCCCCCTCCCTTCTTTCCCCCCCCCTCCCTTCTTTCCCCCCCCCCTCCCTTCTTTCCCCCCCCTCCCTTCTTCCCCCCCCTCCCTTCTTTCCCCCCCCCTCCCTTCTTTCCCCCCCCCTCCCTTCTTTCCCCCCCCTCCCTTCTTTCCCCCCCCTCCTTCTTTCCCCCCCCTCCCTTCTTTCCCCCCCCCCTCCCTTCTTTCCCCCCCTCCCTTCTTTCCCCCCCCTCCCTTCTTTCCCCCCCTCCCTTCTTTCCCCCCCTCCCTTCTTTCCCCCCCCTCCCTTCTTTCCCCCCCCTCCCTTCTTTCCCCCCCTCCCTTCTTTCCCCCCCCTCCCTTCTTTCCCCCCCCTCCCTTCTTTCCCCCCCCTCCCTTCTTTCCCCCCCCTCCCTTCTTTCCCCCCCCTCCCTTCTTTCCCCCCCCTCCCTTCTTTCCCCCCCCTCCCTTCTTTCCCCCCCCCTCCCTTCTTTCCCCCCCCCTCCCTTCTTTCCCCCCCCCTCCCTTCTTTCCCCCCCCCTCCCTTCTTTCCCCCCCCTCCCTTCTTTCCCCCCCTCCCTTCTTTCCCCCCCCCTCCCTTCTTTCCCCCCCCCTCCCTTCTTTCCCCCCCCCTCCCTTCTTCCCCCCCCCTCCCTTCTTCCCCCCCCCTCCCTTCTTTCCCCCCCCCTCCCTTCTTTCCCCCCCCCTCCCTTCTTTCCCCCCCCCTCCCTTCTTTCCCCCCCCCTCCCTTCTTTCCCCCCCCCTCCCTTCTTTCCCCCCCCCCTCCCTTCTTTCCCCCCCCTCCCTTCTTTCCCCCCCCTCCCTTCTTTCCCCCCCCTCCCTTCTTTCCCCCCCCTCCCTTCTTTCCCCCCCCCTCCCTTCTTTCCCCCCCCTCCCTTCTTTCCCCCCCCCTCCCTTCTTTCCCCCCCCCTCCCTTCTTTCCCCCCCCCTCCCTTCTTTCCCCCCCCCTCCCTTCTTTCCCCCCCCTCCCTTCTTTCCCCCCCCCTCCCTTCTTTCCCCCCCCTCCCTTCTTCCCCCCCCCTTCTTTCCCCCCCCCTTCTTTCCCCCCCCTCCCTTCTTTCCCCCCCCTCCCTTCTTTCCTCCCCCCCCTCCCTTCTTTCCCCCCCCCTCCCTTCTTTCCCCCCCCTCCCTTCTTCCCCCCCCCTTCTTTCCCCCCCCTCCCTTCTTTCCCCCCCCCTCCCTTCTTTCCCCCCCTCCCTTCTTTCCCCCCCCTCCCTTCTTTCCCCCCCCTCCCTTCTTTCCCCCCCCCTCCCTTCTTTCCCCCCCCCTCCCTTCTTTCCCCCCCTCCCTTCTTTCCCCCCCCTCCTTCTTTCCCCCCCCTCCCTTCTTTCCCCCCCTCCCTTCTTTCCCCCACCCCCCCTTCTTTCCCCCCCCTCCCTACTTTCCCCCCCCTCCCTTCTTTCCCCCCCCTCCCTTCTTTCCCCCCCCTCCCTTCGTTCCCCCCCCTCCCTTCGTTCCCCCCCCCTCCCTTCGTTCCCCCCCCTCCCTTCGTTTCCCCCCCCCCTTCGTTCCCCCCCCTCCCTTCGTTCCCCCCCTCCCTTCGTTCCCCCCCCCTCCCTTCGTTCCCCCCCCTCCCTTCTTTCCCCCCCCCCTTCTTCCCCCCCCCGCCTTCTTTCCCCCCTGCCTTCTTTCCCCCCCGCCTTCTTTCCCCCCCCGCCTTCTTTCCCCCACCCCACCTTCTTTCCCCCCCTCCCTTCGTTCCTCCCCACTCCTCTTTCACCCCCTCCCTTCTTTCCCCCCCCTCCCTTCTTTCCCCCCTCCCTTCTTTCCCCCCCCTCCCTTCTTTCCCCCCCCTCCCTTCTTTCCCCCCCCCTCCCTTCTTTCCCCCCCCCCTCCCTTCTTTCCCCCCCCTCCCTTCTTTCCCCCCCCATCCCTTCTTTCCCCCCCCTCCCTTCTTTCCCCCCCCCTCCCTTCTTTCCCCCCCTCCCTTCTTTCCCCCCCCTCCCTTCTTTCCCCCCCTTCCTTCTTCCCCCCTTCCTTCTTCCCCCCCTTCCTTCTTCCCCCCCACAAACTTCCCCCCTCCATTCCCCCCACCAAACTTCCCGTCTCCCTTCCCCCCCAAACTTCCATCCCCTTTTCCAACCCACTTCCTCCCACCCACCCCCTTTTCCCACCCACTTCCTCCCCTCCCACCCCCTTTCCCCACCCCCTTTTCCTGCCCCCCCCACCCCCTTTTCCTGTCCCCTCCCCCCCCCTCTGCCTCCACAGCGGATACATGCACAGAACCGATGATTGCCCCCTCGTATTACACTACCTCGGACGCCGTCATCTCCTCGGAGACCGTCTTCATTGTGGAAATCTCCCTGACCTGTAAGAACGGAGCACAGGTGGGTGTCAAAACAATTGGGGATCGAGCCTTAGTCAGTCCCCAAACTAATCCCACTGCCGCACTCTCTGCCCATAGCCCTGTATCAATCCCCAAACTAATCCCACTGCCCCGCTCTCTCCACATAGCTCTGTATCAATCCCAAACTAATCCCACTGTCCTGCTGTCTCCACATTGCCCAGTATCAATGCCAAACTAATCCCACTGCCCCGCTTTCTCCCCATAGCCCTGAATCAATCCCAAACTAATCCCACTGCCCCGCTCTCTCCCCATAGCCTTGTATCAATCCCCAAATGAATCCCACTGCCCCACTCTCTCCCCCTACCCCTGTATCAATCCCCAAACTAATCGCACTGTCCCACTCTCTCCCCATAGCCCTGTATCAATCCCAAACTAATCCCACTGCCCTGCTCGTTCCCCATAGCCCTGTATCAACCCCAAACTAATCCCACTGCCCTGCTCTCTCCACATAGCCCTGTATCAATCCTCAAACTAATCCCACTGTCGCACTCTCTCCCCATAGCCCTGTATCATTCCCCAAACTAATCCCACTGTCTCCCCATAGCTCTGTATCAATCCCAAACTAATCCCACTGCCCCACTCTCTCCACATAGCTCTGTATCAATCCCAAACTAATCCCACTGCCCTGCTCTCTCCCCATAGCCCTATATCAATCCCAAACTAATCCCACTATCCCACTCTCTTCCCATAGCCCTGTATCAAGCCCCAAACTAATCCCACTGTCCCACTCTCTCCCCATAGCCCTGTATCAATCCTCAAACTAATCCCACTGCCCCGCTGTCTCCACATAGCTCTGTATCAATCCCAAACTAATCCCACTGGCCTGCTCTCTCCACATAGCCCTGTATCAATCCCAAACTAATCCCACTGTCGCACTCTCTCCCCATAGCCCTGTATCATTCCCCAAACTAATCCCACTGCTCCGCTGTCTCCACATAGCTCTGTATCAATCCCAAACTAATCCCACTGTCCTGCTGTCTCCACATTGCCCAGTATCAATCCCAAACTAATCCCACTGCCCTGCTCTCTCCCCATAGCCCTATATCAATCCCCAAACTAATCCCACTATCCCACTCTCTTCCCATAGCCCTGTATCAATCCCCAAACTAATCCCACTGCCCCGCTCTCTCCACATAGCCCTGTATCAATCCCAAACTAATCCCACTGTCCTGGTCTCTCCACATTGCCCAGTATCAATCCCAAACTAATCCCACTGCCCTGCTCTCTCCCCATAGCCCTGTATCAATCGCAAACTAATCCCACTGCCCCATTCTCTCCACATAGCCCTGTATCAATCCCCAAACTAATCCCACTGCCCCACTCTATCCCCATAGTCCTGTATCAATCCCCAAACTAATCCCACTGCTCCGCTTTCTCCCCATAGCCGTGTATCAATCCCAAACTAATCCCACTGCCCCATTCTCTCCACATAGCCCTGTATCAATCCCCAAACTAATCCCACTGCCCCGCTCTATCCCCATAGCCCTGTATCAATCCCCAAACTAATCCCACTGCTCCACTCTCTCCCCATAGCCTTGTTTCAATCCCCAAACACATCCCACTGCCCCGCTCTCCCCATAGCCCTGTATCAATCCCAAACTAATCCCACTGCCCTGCTTTCTCCCCATAGCCCTGTATCAATCCCAAACTAATCCCACTGCCCCGCTCTCTCCCCATAGCTCTGTATCAATCCCCAAACGAATCCCACTGCCCCACTCTCTCCCCCTAGCCCTGTATCAATCCCCAAACTAATCGCACTCTCCCACTCTCTCCCCATAGCACTGTATCAATTCCAAACTAATCCCACTGCCCTGCTCGTTCCCCATAGCCCTGTATCAACCCCAAACTATTCCCACTGCCCCGCTCTCTCCCCATGACCCTGTATCAATCCCCAAACACATCCCACTGCCCCGCTCTCTCCCCATAGCCCTGTATCAATCCCAAACTAATCCCACTGCCCCGCTTTCTCCCCATAGCCCTGTATCAATCCCAAACTAATCCCACTGCCCCACTCTCTCCCCATAGCCCTGTATCAATCCCCAAACGAATCCCACTGCCCCACTCTCTCCCCCTCGCCCTGTATCAATCCCCAAACTAATCGCACTGTCCCACTCTCTCCCCATAGCACTGTATCAATCCCAAACTAATCCCACTGCCCTGCTCGTTCCCCATAGCCCTGTATCAACCCCAAACTAATCCCACTGCCCTGCTCTCTCCACATAGCCCTGTATCAATCCTCAAACTAATCCCACTGTCGCACTCTCTCCCCATAGCCCTGTATCATTCCCCAAACTAATCCCACTGTCTCCCCATAGCTCTGTATCAATCCCAAACTAATCCCACTGCCCCACTCTCTCCACATAGCTCTGTATCAATCCCAAACTAATCCCACTGCCCTGCTCTCTCCCCATAGCCCTATATCAATCCCAAACTAATCCCACTATACCACTCTCTTCCCATAGCCCTGTCACCATCCCAAACTAATCCCACTGAGCCACTCTCTCCCCATAGCCCTGTATCAATCCTCAAACTAATCCCACTGCCCCGCTGTCTCCACATAGCTCTGTATCAATCCCAAACTAATCCCACTGGCCTGCTCTCTCCACATAGCCCTGTATCAATCCCAAACTAATCCCACTGTCGCACTCTCTCCCCATAGCCCTGTATCATTCCCCAAACTAATCCCACTGCTCCGCTGTCTCCACATAGCTCTGTATCAATCCCAAACTAATCCCACTGTCCTGCTGTCTCCACATTGCCCAGTATCAATCCCAAACTAATCCCACTGCCCTGCTCTCTCCCCATAGCCCTATATCAATCCCCAAACTAATCCCACTATCCCACTCTCTTCCCATAGCCCTGTATCAATCCCCAAACTAATCCCACTGCCCCGCTCTCTCCACATAGCCCTGTATCAATCCCAAACTAATCCCACTGTCCTGGTCTCTCCACATTGCCCAGTATCAATCCCAAACTAATCCCACTGCCCTGCTCTCTCCCCATAGCCCTGTATCAATCGCAAACTAATCCCACTGCCCCATTCTCTCCACATAGCCCTGTATCAATCCCCAAACTAATCCCACTGCCCCACTCTATCCCCATAGTCCTGTATCAATCCCCAAACTAATCCCACTGCTCCGCTTTCTCCCCATAGCCGTGTATCAATCCCAAACTAATCCCACTGCCCCATTCTCTCCACATAGCCCTGTATCAATCCCCAAACTAATCCCACTGCCCCGCTCTATCCCCATAGCCCTGTATCAATCCCCAAACTAATCCCACTGCTCCACTCTCTCCCCATAGCCTTGTTTCAATCCCCAAACACATCCCACTGCCCCGCTCTCCCCATAGCACTGTATCAATTCCAAACTAATCCCACTGCCCTGCTCGTTCCCCATAGCCCTGTATCAACCCCAAACTATTCCCACTGCCCCGCTCTCTCCCCATGACCCTGTATCAATCCCCAAACACATCCCACTGCCCCGCTCTCTCCCCATAGCCCTGTATCAATCCCAAACTAATCCCACTGCCCCGCTTTCTCCCCATAGCCCTGTATCAATCCCAAACTAATCCCACTGCCCCACTCTCTCCCCATAGCCCTGTATCAATCCCCAAACGAATCCCACTGCCCCACTCTCTCCCCCTCGCCCTGTATCAATCCCCAAACTAATCGCACTGTCCCACTCTCTCCCCATAGCACTGTATCAATCCCAAACTAATCCCACTGCCCTGCTCGTTCCCCATAGCCCTGTATTAACCCCAAACTATTCCCACTGCCCCGCTCTCTCCCCATAGCCCTTTATCAATCCCAAACTAATCCCACTGCCCCACACTCCCCATAGCCCTGTATCAACCCCCAAACTAATCCCACTGCCCCGCTCCCTCCACATAGCCCTGTATCAACCCCCAAAATAATCCCACTGCCCCACTCCCTCCCCATAGCCCTGTATCAATCCCAAACTAATCCCACTGCCCTGCAGATACTTTGTCATTCACTCCACAAACTGAGGAAACCCATGTTTCCCCGTCTGCCTGATTGGGCTGCTCGTTAACCCTGTGAAGATTGCAGTAAATCTGTACTCGACTCCCCCTGTCCTGTGACAAGAAGAGTCTGAGAACACCTGTGGGATTGTTTTAACACAGCGCGGGCTTGTGGGCTGCTGGAGAGCTCGGAGCCCGCCTGTGACCGGGTGCCTTCGGACCCCTGGGGCCAGCTGGGTGGCGTTAACCTATGGCAGAGCCTGGATATGACGGGGGTGGGGGTGGGGGGTGCTTGTGGCTGAACAGAGGCTGAACCTGCAAACGTCCTGCGAATCCTAGTTTTCTCCCTCCCCACACCAACTCCCCCAACTGTCTCCTTTCCGTGCCCAGCCGTAGCGCTGGTGGTGGTGTCCTGAGTCTGCCCGACAAGCAAAGCTCTCCGGCGGCAACATATTTGGTTTCTGGCTATTCGACTGCAGTGGGCGGCGCAGCCGAGGGCACCGCTGCCTCCCCGATGAGCCACTGCGAGGTGGGGTTGTGTCGAGGTGGCTAATGTTGATCCCAATCACCTCTTGAACACTTTTGGAGCGTGAATCTGCTTCCACCGCCCCTTCGTGGGGCAGCTCGTTCCCGATCACAACCCCGTGGCTGTGGGGTCTGGAGTCACACACAGGCCAGACCAGGTAAGGACGGCAGGTTTCCTTCCCTAAAGGGACATTAGTGAACCCGATGGGGTTTTAAGCAACAAACGATGGTCACCAATACTGAGACTCGCGTTCAATTCCGCGTCTTTATGAATTCATTTTGAAATTCCGCTGGTTGCTGTGGTGGGATTTGAACCCCATGTCACCCAGGGCATTGGCCTTGTGGGGTGGGGTGGGGCCCTCTGGGCCACTGGCTCCGTCACCTTACCGCTAGGTCTTGTTAGTCGAAGCCCCCTGGACTCCGGGTCCAGTGAGACAGCCACTCTGTTATGGTATCCCTAACGGAGCTGACCCTCTCCCGACAGAACGTGGCGCTGTACGCAGACGTCAACGGCAAACAGTTCCCAGTCACGCGAGGCCAGGACATCGGCCGCTACCAGGTAGGGTGTGTTTGGGGGCCGGGGTGTGTTCACGGTGGGGTGGGTTTGCGGGCAAGTTTGGGGGTGGGGTGGGTTTGGGGGCGGGTGAAGAGTGGGTTTGGGGGTGGGGTGGGTTTGGGGGCGGGTGTAGAGTGGGTTTGGGGGCGGGTGTAGAGTGGGTTTGGGGGCGGGTGTAGAGTGGGTTTGGGGGCGGGTGTAGAGTGGGTTTGGGGGCGGGTGTAGAGTGGGTTTGGGGGCGGGTGTAGAGTGGGTTTGGGGGCGGGTGTAGAGTGGGTTTGGGGGTGGGGGCAGAGTGGGTTTGGGGGCGGGTGTGGGTGTAGCGTGGGTTTGGGGGCGGCTGTAGCGTGGGTTTGGGGCGGCTGTAGCGTGGGTTTGGGGCGGCTGTAGCGTGGGTTTGGGGGCGGGTGTAGAGTGGGTTTGGGGTGGGTGTGGGTGTAGTGTGGGTTTGGGGGTGGGTGTGGGTGTAACATGGGTTTGGGGCCTGCTGTCGCATGGGTTTGGGGGCGGGTGTGGGTGTAGCGTGGGTTTGGGGGCGGGTGTGGGTGTAGCGTGGGTTTGGGGGCGGGTGTAGAGTGGGTTTGGGGGCAGGTGTAGAGTGGGTTTGGGGGCAGGTGTTGGTGTAGTGTGGGTTTGGGGGTGGGTGTAGAGTGGGTTTGGGGGCGGCTGTAGTGTGGGTTTGGGAGTGGGTGTGGGTGTAGCGTGGGTTTGGGGGTGGGTGTGGGTGTAGCGTGGGTTTGAAGGTGGGTGTGGGTGTAGCGTGGGTTTTGGGGTGGGTGTAGAGTGGGTTTGGGGGCAGCTGTAGCGTGGGTTTGCGTGTGGGTGTAGCGTGGGTTTGGGTGTAGCGTGGTTTTGGGTTTGGGGGTGGGTGTAGCGTGGGTTTGGGGGTGGGTGTAGCGTGGGTTTGGGGGTGGGTGTAGGGTGGGTTTGGGGTTGGGTGTAGAGTGGGTTTGGGGACGGGTGTGGGTGTAGAGTGGGTTTGGGGGTGGGTGTAGAGTGTGTTTGGGGGCGTGTGTGGGTGTAGAGTGGGTTTGGGGTTGGGTGTAGAGTGGGTTTGGGGTTGGGTGTAGAGTGGGTTTGGGGGTGGGTGTAGTGTGGGTTTGGGGGTGGGTGTGGGTGTAGCGTGGGTTTTGGGGTGGGTGTAGCGTGGGTTTGGGGGTGGGTGTAGCGTGGGTTTGGGGGTGGGTGTAGCGTGGGTTTGGGGGTGGGTGTAGAGTGGGTTTGGGGGCGGGTGTGGGTGTAGAGTGGGTTTGGGGGTGGGTGTAGAGTGTGTTTGGGGGCGTGTGTGGGTGTAGAGTGGGTTTGGGGGCGGGTGTAGAGTGGGTTTGGGGCGGGTGTAGAGTGGGTTTGGGGCGGGTGTAGAGTGGGTTTGGGGGCGGGTGTAGAGTGGGTTTGGGGGCGGGTGTAGAGTGGGTTTTGGGGGCGGGTGTAGAGTGGGTTTGGGGGCGGGTGTAGAGTGGGTTTGGGGGCGGGTGTAGAGTGGGTTTGGGGGCGGGTGTAGAGTGGGTTTGGGGGCGGGGTGTAGAGTGGGTTTGGGGGCGGGTGTAGAGTGGGTTTGGGGGCGGGTGTAGAGTGGGTTTGGGGGCGGGTGTAGAGTGGGTTTGGGGGCGGGTGTAGAGTGGGTTTGGGGGCGGGTGTAGAGTGGGTTTGGGGGCGGGTGTAGAGTGGGTTTGGGGGCGGGTGTAGAGTGGGTTTGGGGGCGGGTGTAGAGTGGGTTTGGGGGCGGGTGTAGAGTGGGTTTGGGGGCGGGTGTAGAGTGGGTTTGGGGGCGGGTGTAGAGTGGGTTTGGGGGCGGGTGTAGAGTGGGTTTGGGGGCGGGTGTAGAGTGGGTTTGGGGGCGGGGTTGGTTTAATGTGGGTTTGGGGGGCGGGTTTGGGTTTAGAGTGGGTTTGGGGGTGTGTGTGGATTTAGAGTGGGTTTTTGGATGTGTGTGGGTTTGGGAGCGGGTGTTGGGGTGGGTTTAGATGGGGGTTTGGGGACGGGGGTGGGTTTGGGGGCGGGGTGGGTATGGGTTTGGGGGCGGGGGTGGGTTTGGGTGAGGGGGTGGGTGTCAGTTTGGGGGTGGGTGTGGGGGCGGAGGCGGGTTCGGGTGGGTGTGGGTTTAGAGTGGGTTTTTGGACGTGTGTGGATTTGAGAGTGGGTGTGGGGGTGAGTTTAGATGGGGGTTTGGGGGCGGGGGTGGGTTTGGAGTGGGTTTGGGGGCGGGGGTGGGTTTGGGGGCGGGGGTGGGTTTGGGTGCGGGGGTGGGTTTGGGTGAGGGGGTGTGTGTCAGTTTGGGGGTGGGTGTGGGGGCGGAGGCGGGTTTGGGGCGGGTGTGGGTTTAGAGTGGGTTGGGGGTGGGTGTGGGTTTGGGTGAGGGGGTGGGTTTGGAGTGGGTTTGGGGGCGGGGGTGGGTTTGGATTGGGTTTGGGGGCGAGGGTGGGTTTGGGGGCGGGGGTGGGTTTAGAGTGGGTTGGGGGTGGGTGTGGGTTTGGGTGAGGGGGTGGGTTTGGGGGCGGGGACGGGTTTCTGCTTGAGGTGTTCTTGTGTGGCGGGGAGTGGACTCGAGGCAACTGGCTTGTCCGGAGTGTCCCCCTCAAAGCCCGCTTTCCTCTCCCCCCTCAACCCCCCTCTCCCCCCTCAACCCCCGTCTCTCCCCTCAACACCCCTCTCTCTTCCCACAACCCCCCTCTCTCCCACGCCAACCCCCGTCTCTCCCCTCAACACCCCTCTCTCTTCCCACAACCCCCCTCTCTCCCCCCAAAACCCCATCTCTACCCCCAAAACCCCCGTCTCTCCCCTGCCAACCCCCGTCTCTCCCCCGCCAACCACCGTCTCTCCCCCGCCAACCCCCGTCTCTCCCCCGCCAACCCCCGTCTCTCCCCCGCCAACCCCCGTCTCTCCTTGCAAACCCCCCCTCTCCCTCCTCAACCCCCCCTCTCCCCTCAACCCCCCCCATCTTCCCACAACCCCCCTCTCTCCCCACCAACACCCAACCTCTTTCCCAACAACCTCCTCTCTCCCCCCCAAAACCCCATCTCTCCCCCCCAAAACCCCATCTCTCCCCCCCCAAAACCCCATCTCTCCCCCCAAAACCCATCTCTCCCCCCAAAACCCCATCTCTCCCCCCAAAACCCCATCTCTCCCCCCAAAACCCCATCTCTCCCCCCAAAACCCCATCTCTCCCCCCAAAACCCCATCTCTCCCCCCAAAACCCCATCTCTCCCCCCAAAACCCCATCTCTCCCCCCAAAACCCCATCTCTCCCCCCAAAACCCCATCTCTCCCCCCAAAACCCCATCTCTCCCCCCAAAACCCCATCTCTCCCCCCAAAACCCCATCTCTCCCCCCAAAACCCCATCTCTCCCCCCAAAACCCCATCTCTCCCCCCAAAACCCCATCTCTCCCCCCAAAACCCCATCTCTCCCCCCAAAACCCCATCTCTCCCCCCAAAACCCCATCTCTCCCCCCAAAACCCCATCTCTCCCCCCAAAACCCCATCTCTCCCCCCAAAACCCCATCTCTCCCCCCAAAACCCCATCTCTCCCCCCAAAACCCCATCTCTCCCCCCAAAACCCCATCTCTCCCCCCAAAACCCCATCTCTCCCCCCAAAACCCCATCTCTCCCCCCAAAACCCCATCTCTCCCCCCAAAACCCCATCTGTCCCCCCAAAACCCCATCTCTCCCCCCCAAAACCCCATCTCTCCCCCCCAAAACCCCATCTCTCCCCCCCAAAACCCCATCTCTCCCCCCCAAAACCCCATCTCTCCCCCCCAAAACCCCATCTCTCCCCCCCAAAACCCCATCTCTCCCCCCCAAAACCCCATCTCTCCCCCCAAAACCCCATCTCTCCCCCCCAAAACCCCATCTCTCCCCCTCAAAACCCCATCTCTCCCCCCAAAACCCCATCTCTCCCCCCAAAACCCCATCTCTCCCCCCAAAACCCCATCTCTCCCCCCCAAAACCCCATCTCTCCCCCCAAAACACCATCTCTCCCCCCAAAACTCCATCTCTCCCCCCAAAACCCCATCTCTCCCCCCAAAACCCCATCTCTCCCCCCAAAACCCCATCTCTCCCCCCAAAACCCCATCTCTCCCCCCAAAACCCCATCTCTCCCCCCAAAACTCCATCTCTCCCCCCAAAGCCCCCGTCTCTCCCACGCCAACCGCCGTCTCTCCCTGCAAACACCCCTCTCTCCCCCCCACACCCCCCTCTCTCCCCCCCCACACCCCCTCTCTCCCCCCCACACCCCCTCTCTCCCCCCCACACCCCCTCTCTCCCCCCCACACCCCCTCTCTCCTCCCCCCCACACCCCCTCTCTCCCCCCCACACCCCCTCTCTCCCCCCCACACCCCCCTCTCTCCCCCCCACACCCCCTCTCTCCCCCCCACACCCCCCTCTCTCCCCCTCTCTCACCCCCACACCCCCTCTCTCCCCCCCCACACCCCCCTCTCTCCCCCCCACACCCCCCTCTCTCCCCCCCACACCCCCCCTCTCCCCCTCTCTCCCCCCCACACCCCCTCTCTCCCCCTCTCTCCCCCCCCACACCCCCTCTCTCCCCCCCACACCCCCTCTCTCCCCCCCACACCCCCTCTCTGCCCCCTCCAACGCCCCTCTCTCTGCCCCCATCTACTCCCCCCTCCCTCCCCTCCCACCAACCCGTCTCTCTCCCCCCCCGACCCCCGTCTCTCTCCCCCCCCGACCCCCGTCTCTCTCCCCCCCCCGACCCCCGTCTCTCTCCCCCCCCCCCGACCCCCGTCTCTCTCCCCCCCCGACCCCCGTCTCTCTCCCCCCCCGCCCCCCGTCTCTCTCTCCCCCCCCGACCCCCGTCTCTCTCCCCCCCCGACCCCCGTCTCTCTCCCCCCCCGACCCCCGTCTCTCTCCCCCCCGACCCCCGTCTCTCTCCCCCCCGACCCCCGTCTCTCTCCCCCCCGACCCCCGTCTCTCTCCCCCCCGACCCCCGTCTCTCTCCGCCCCCGACCCCCGTCTCTCTCCCCCCCGACCCCCGTCTCTCTCCCCCCCGACCCCCGTCTCTCTCCCCCCCCGACCCCCGTCTCTCTCCCCCCCCGACCCCCGTCTCTCTCCCCCCCCCCGACCCCCGTCTCTCTCCCCCCCGACCCCCGTCTCTCTCCCCCCCGACCCCCGTCTCTCTCCCCCCCCCCCGACCCCCGTCTCTCTCCCCCCCCCCGACCCCCGTCTCTCTCCCCCCCCCCCGACCCCCGTCTCTACCCCCCCAATCACCCTGAGTTCACACGGCCTCCCCCTGAATTGCTCCTGTTGCTCCCAGTTGTGTTCACTCTGTTCCCCAGGAGGGATGGTGATTGGGGTAGGTGGTTTTGCTGGTTTTGAGGAGGAGTCACACTGCCTCCGGGCAGTGAGGGGTCTCGTCCTCTTCATCGCGCCTCCAACTCCACCCCCTGACCTCGGCCCGGCTCCGCCCCCTGCCCTTGGCCCCGCCCTCGGGCTGTGCAGCTCCTCCGGCTCCGCCCACTGCCCTTGGCCCCGCCCTTGGGCTCTGCAGGTCCTCTGACACCGCCCACTGCCCTTGGCCCCGCCCTTGGGCCCTGCAAACACCCCCTGGCTCCACCCCTGTCCTTGGTCCCGCCTTCGGGCCCTGCCTTCCCCCTGGCTCCGCCCACGGACCCTGCCACCCCGCCCTCGGGGCCCTGCCCCCCTGGCTCCGCCCTCTACCCTGGCTCCCCCCTCGGGCCCCCCCCCCCCCCCCAATGGCTCCGCCCTCCTTCCCTCTTTGACCCTGTTTCACACGTACCTATTGGACCCTTGATCCTGGGGTTCCACGTCTGACGTTGCTCACGTTCCGGGCAGACCCCAGCCCTGCAAACAGAGGCCTTTTGCTGGGTCACCCACATCAGATTGCGGCACGTTCCGTCCCACCCCCCACTTTTGCCCACAGGTAGTGACGTACTCCCTCCCCCCTCCCCACCTACCCATCCACCCCCCCCACAGGTAGAGATACACTCCCTCCCCCCTCCCCACCTACCCATCCCCCACAGGTAGAGATACACTCCCTCCCCCCTCCCCACCTACCCATCCCCCACAGGTAGAGATACACTCCCTCCCCACCTACCCACCCCCC
This sequence comes from Carcharodon carcharias, assembly GCF_017639515.1. NCBI lineage: Eukaryota > Metazoa > Chordata > Chondrichthyes > Lamniformes > Lamnidae > Carcharodon > Carcharodon carcharias. The sequence goes on from NW_024470724.1 coordinate 531,818, forward strand.
CCTTTTGCCCACAGGTAGTGACGTACTCCCTCCCCCCTCCCCACCTACCCATCCCCCACAGGTAGTGACACACTCCCTCCCCCCTCCCCCCTCCCCACCTACCCATCCCCCACAGGTAGTGACGCACTCCCTCCCCCCTCCCCACCTACCCATCCCCCCCCACAGGTAGTGACACACTCACTCCCCCCTGCCCACCTACCCATCCTCCACAGATAATGGCACACTCCCTCCCCCCTCCCCACCTACCCATCCCCCACAGGTAGTGATGCACTCCCTCCCCCCTCCCCACCTACCCATGCCCCACAGGTAGCGACGCACTCTCGCCCTCTCCTCCCCACCTACCCATCCCCCACAGATAATGGCACACTCCCTCCCCCCTGCCCACCTACCCATCCCCCACAGGTAGTGATGCACTCCCTCCCCCCTCCCCACCTACCCATGCCCCACAGGTAGCGACGCACTCTCGCCCCCCCTCCCCACCTACCCATCCCCCACAGATAATGGCACACTCCCTCCCCCCTCCCCACCTACCCATCCCCCACAGATAATGGCACACTCCCTCCCCCCTCCCCACCTACCCATCCCCCACAGATAATGGCACACTCCCTCCCCCCTCCCCACCTACCCATCCCCCACAGGTAGTGGCGCCCTCCCTCCCCCCTCCCCACCTACCCATCCCCCACAGGTAGTGGCGCCCTCCCTCCCCCCTCCCCACCTACCCATTTCCCCCCTCCCCCCACAGGTAGTGACACACTCACTCCCCCCTCCCCACCTACCCATCCCCCCCCCCACAGGTAGTGACACACTCACTCTCCCCTCCCCACCTACCCATCCCCCTCCAACAGGTAGTGACACACTCACTCCCCCCTCTCCATCTACCCATCCCCCACAGGTAGCGACGCACTCTCGCCCCCCTCCCCACCTACCCATCCCCCACAGGTAGTGACGCACTCCCTCCCCCCTCCCCACCTACCCATCCCCCACAGGTAGTGACGCACTCCCTCCCCCCTCCCCACCTACCCATCCCCCACAGGTAGTGACGCACTCCCTCCCCCCTCCCCACCTACCCATCCCCCACAGGTAGTGACACACTCCCTCCCCCTCCCCCCTCCCCACCTACCCATCCCCCACAGGTAGTGACGCACTCCCTCCCCCCTCCCCACCTACCCATCCCCCACAGGTAGTGACGCACTCCCTCCCCCCTCCCCACCTACCCATCCCCCACAGGTAGTGACACACTCCCTCCCCCCTCCCCCCTCCCCACCTACCCATCCCCCACAGGTAGTGACGCACTCCCTCCCCCCTCCCCACCTACCCATCCCCCCCCCACAGGTAGTGACACACTCCCTCCCCCCTCCCCACCTACCCATCCCCCACAGGTAGTGACGCACTCCCTCCCCCCTCCCCACCTACCCATCCCCCCCCCACAGGTAGTGACACACTCACTCCCCCCGCCCACCTACCCATCCCCCCCCCACAGGTAGTGACACACTCACTCCCCCCGCCCACCTACCCATCCCCCACAGGTAGTGACGCACTCCCTCCCCCCTCCCCACCTACCCATCCCCCCCCCACAGGTAGTGACACACTCACTCCCCCCCGCCCACCTACCCATCCCCCCCCCACAGGTAGTGACACACTCACTCCCCCCGCCCACCTACCCATCCCCCCCCCACAGGTAGTGACACACTCACTCCCCCCGCCCACCTACCCATCCTCCACAGATAATGGCACACTCACTCCCCCCGCCCACCTACCCATCCTCCACAGATAATGGCACACTCCCTCCCCCCTCCCCACCTACCCATCCCCCACAGGTAGTGGCGCCCTCCCTCCCCCCTCCCCACCTACCCATCCCCCACAGGTAGTGGCGCCCTCCCTCCCCCCTCCCCACCTACCCATTTCCCCCCTCCCCCCACAGGTAGTGACACACTCACTCCCCCCTCCCCACCTACCCATCCCCCCCCCACAGGTAGTGACACACTCACTCTCCCCTCCCCACCTACCCATCCCCCTCCAACAGGTAGTGACACACTCACTCCCCCCTCCCCACCTACCCATCCCCCACAGGTAGTGACGCACTCCCTCCCCCCTCCCCACCTACCCATCCCCCACAGGTAGCGACGCACTCTCGCCCCCCTCCCCACCTACCCATCCCCCACAGGTAGTGACGCACTCCCTCCCCCCTCCCCACCTACCCATCCCCCACAGGTAGTGACACACTCCCTCCCCCCTCCCCACCTACCCATCCCCCACAGGTAGTGACGCACTCCCTCCCCCCTCCCCACCTACCCATCCCCCACAGGTAGTGACGCACTCCCTCCCCCCTCCCCACCTACCCATTTCCCCCCTCCCCCCACAGATAGTGACACACTCCCTCCCCCCTCCCCACCTACCCATCCCCCCCCCCACAGGTAGTGACACACTCACTCCCCCCTCCCCACCTACCCATCCCCCCCAACAGGTAGTGACACACTCACTCCCCCCTCTCCATCTACCCATCCCCCACAGGTAGCGACGCACTCTCACCCCCCTCCCCACCTACCCATCCCCCACAGGTAGTGACACACTCCCTCCCCCCTCCCCCCTCTCCATCTACCCATCCCCCACAGGTAGTGACACACTCCCTCCCCCCTCCCCACCTACCCATCCCCCCCCAACAGGTAGTGACACACTCACTCCCCCCTCTCCATCTACCCATCCCCCACAGGTAGTGATGCACTCCCTCCCCCCTCCCCACCTACCCATCCCCCACAGGTAGCGACGCACTCTCGCCCCCCCCCCTCCCCACCTACCCATCCCCCACAGGTAGTGACGCACTCCCTCCCCCCTCCCCACCTACCTATCCCCCACAGGTAGCGACGCACTCTCGCCCCCCCCCTCCCCACCTACCCATCCCCCACAGATAATGGCACACTCCCTCCCCCCTCCCCACCTACCCATCCCCCACAGGTAGTGACGCTCTCCCTCCCCCCTCCCCACCTACCCATCCCCCACAGGTAGCGACGCACTCTCGCCCCCCCTCCCCACCTACCCATCCCCCACAGGTAGTGATGCACTCCCTCCCCCCTCCCCACCTACCCATCCCCCACAGGTAGCGACGCACTCTCGCCCCCCCCCTCCCCACCTACCCATCCCCCACAGGTAGTGACGCACTCCCTCCCCCCTCCCCACCTACCTATCCCCCACAGGTAGCGACGCACTCTCGCCCCCCCCTCCCCACCTACCCATCCCCCACAGGTAGTGGTGTACTCTATCCCCCCTCCCCACCTACCCATCCCCCACAGGTAGTGGTGCTCCCCCCGCCTCCCCCCCCGCATCCGATTTATTCCCTCTGGGTGTGACTGTTGACCTCCGAGCCTGACCTCTGTGCTCAGAATTCCTCTGCTGGTTCTGTCCGTTCTGGTCAGGCCTGCAGGTGGGTGGTGCATAGCACGATCCCACAGGAGGTCAACTCTGGCTGCCTGGCCCGTCTGCCGCAGGCCGGTTCCAGGAAGGAACCAGGGTTCCCCCCACCTCTGCCCCCAGGGGCACCCTCCCCCACCCCAAGGAGTACCACTTACCCTTTGTTCATGCCTATCCGCATTCTGCCACAGGTTTCCTGGAGTGCCGAGCACAAAGCTGCCAAGTCGGGGACCTACGAGGTGAAGTTTTTTGACGAGGAGTCTTACAGTGCCTTGAGGAAAGTGAGTTGTGCGTCCAGACCCCAGACTTGTGAAGCTGGGATTGTTCTCCTTAGAGTAGAGAAGGTTATGGCCAGAAGGGGGGCTAACTTAAACAGCACTAATTTCTCCTCTCACCACCCGTCTGTAAACAGAGAGGTGTTTTTGATTTGCTTCCCCCTTTATGAGCAATGGCGTATTTCCCTACCCCTCGGTTTTGGTGTGATCCAATCTTCTATTAAAAACAAACTTGAGATAGGTTGAACTCAAAGGGTTAGTTTATTTGCACAGACTCAAAACGAGGGAGGGGTGTTCGCAATGTCTCTTCCCCACCCTCCCTTTCATTCTTGCAGTAAAAGAGGGATAGAGAAATGAAGGTTTTGGGGTGCAGAGACCACAGAGTCCATAATCAAAGTCCAATGAGGTCATGGAGGTCGGTGGGCTGAAAACTGATGTTGGATAATTCTCTTTTCCAGGGGCGTTGACTTCACACGATGAGATAGGCATGCAGAGATGATTCAGTCTTATAGGCTTATAGGTACAGAATTTCCAGTAGACGCAGTGTGGATAGGGCCAGGTGTCCAGCCTGGGCCAGAGCTCCTTGTGTGTGAGGCTGCTAGTCAGATGGTAAAAAGGCAGACTGAGACTTTGCAGTTTGGCAAGGCAATATTACTGTTTCCATAAGCCAGAGGCCATGTCTTATGACACCCACCTCTCCCCTGTGTCTTTGACAAGGGGTGTGTATTGCTCTTCTGGGCCCCCAAGATTGTCTCTACCATTAAGAATTGAAAGGAACGTTACGGGGCCCTTTGTGTTAGTCAGACGAGCAGACTCCTGTTGGCTAGCCTGGGTAAGAAATGCAGATGGCCTTTGTACAGCTCTCTTTGAATTTGGTCTGTGCAGCCCACAGGAAGTGGGTCTTCAGGGATAACGCGGTGCGGGTTTCCCCCGATACTACCAGCCAGGGGTCGCAGACAGACATAGATTCAGTCATTTTGAGGTCATTGTCCAGTTTGAAATTTTTAGAGATAGCGATTAGCATGTCTCTACATATTCTATGAAAAAAAATTATCCAGGATGAGTTCTTAGTCCCTCACAAGTGGGAGATTTAAGTGAGACGTTCAAAATCACCAGGGGTCCCGATCGAGTGAATGAGGAGAAACTGTTTCCAGTGGTGGGAGGGTCGGTAACCAGAGGGGGTGGGGGGGTCACAGATTGAAGAGAATCTGCAGGAGGGTGGGGAAGGGGAGATGAGAATTTTATTTATTTTAGACGTGGCGAGTTGTTGTGATCTGGAGGGCGCTGCCCGAAAGGGCGGGGGAAGCAGATTCACCCTCGAAAAGGGGGGGAATTGGATAAATACTGGAAGGGGAAACATGTACGGGGTTACGGTGATGGGGGGTTGGGGGGAAAGAGCGGTGGGGGGAGGAGGGGTGATGGAGTGGAGGTTGGGGGTGGTGCTGGGGAGTGTCAGTTCCCGTGACTATCTCAAATACCTCAGTTAGATTGCTGCCTTAATTTTCTGTACATGAGGTAAAGTTTAACCCTTTCAGCCCTGCTATCAGTGGAACAAGCAAAATGTTGTGGCCAGAGTTAGGCCAGGGCCAGACTACTGAGTATAGTCCATATCCAAATGCAGCAAGACCTGGACCTTATCCAGGTTTGGGCTGACAAGTGGCAAGTTACACAAATGCCAGGCAATGACCATCTCCAACAAGAGAGAATCTAACCATTGCCCCTTGATGTTCAATGGCATTACCATCACTGAATCCCGCACTGTCGACATCCTGGGGGTTACCATTGACCAGAAACTGAACTGGACCCAGCCATATAAATATAAATACAAGAGCAGGTCAGAGGCTGGGAATCCTGCGGAGAGTAACTCACCTCCTGACTCCCCAAAGCCTGTCCCCCATCTACAAGGCACAAGTCAGGAGTGTGATGCGATACTCCCCACTTGCCTGGATGAGTGCAGCTCCCACAACACTCAAGAAGCTCGACACCACCAGGACAAAGCAGCCCCGCTCGATCGGCACCCCATCCACAAACATTCACTCCCTCCACCACTGACGCACAGGGGCAGCAGTGTGTGTACCATCTACAAGATGCACTGCAGCAACTCGCCAAGGCTCCTTCAACAGCGCCGCCCAAACCCACCACCTCTACCACCTAGACGGACAAGGGCAGCAGACACATGGGGGAACACCACCACCTGCAAGTTCCCCTCTGAGCCATTGATGGAGTGAGTGTGAGGGGGTGTGCTATGTGATGTAGTCACTTTTGTGTTCCCCCTGCCAAGCTTCTCTCACCCTCTCCCATCTCTCACTCGAAGGCCCAGAGAAGCAATGAGAATGTGTCGACCATCAAGCCCCTCTTCACTGTCAGCGTTGATCATCGGGTGAGTAACTGCTCCTTTCTGTGCACCTTTTATACAGCATTATGTGGGGGCTCTTCACACAGCCTTTTGGGAGGATCGGGATGGAGGCAGACAGTGCTGGTTGGACTGGGGCAGTTTGAGGGAAGCGCTCTGTCCCCTCTCAAGCGCAATCTCTCCCTTCCGCCGGCGCGCTCTCTAGCTTCCCCTCCTCCGGCGTGCTCTCTCTCTCTTCCCCTCCTCCAGCGCGCTCTCTCTCTTCCCCTCCTCTGGCGCGCTCTCTCTCTTCCCCTCCTCCGGCACGCTCTCTCTCTTCCCCTCCTCCGGCGCGCTCTCTCTCTTCCCCTCCTGCGGCGCGCTCTCTCTCTCCCCTCCTCCGGCGCGCTCTCTCTCTTCCCCTCCGGCGACGCGCTCTCTCTCTTCCCCTCCTGCGGCGCGCTCTCTCTCTTCCCCTCCTCCGGCACGCTCTCTCTCTTCCCCTCCTCCGGCGCGCTCTCTCTCTTCCCCTCCTGCGGCGCGCTCTCTCTCTTCCCCTACTCCGGCGCGCTCTCTCTCTTCCCCTACTCCGGGGCGCTCTTTCTCTTCCCCTCCTCCGGCGCGCTCTCTCTCTTCCCCTCCTCCGGCACGCTCTCTCTCTTCCCATCCTCCGGCGCGCTCTCTCTCTTCCCCTCCTCCGGCGCGCTCTCTCTCTTCCCCTCCTCCGGCGCGCTCTCTCTCTTCCCCTCCTCCGGCGCGCTCTCTCTCTTCCCCTCCTCCGGCGCGGTCTCTCTCTTCCCCTCCTCCGGCGCGCTCTCTCTCTTCCCCTCCTCCGGCGCGCTCTCTCTCTTCCCCTCCTCCGGCGCGCTCTCTCTTCCCCTCCTCCGGCGCGCTCTCTCTCTTCCCCTCCTCCGGCGCGCTCTCTCTCTTCCCCTCCTCCGGTGCGCTCTCTCTCTTCCCCTCCTCCGGCGCGCTCTCTCTCTTCCCCTCCTCCGGTGTGCTCTCTCTCTTCCCCTCCTCCGGCGTGCTCTCTCTCTTCCCCTCCTCCGGCGTGATCTCTCTCTCCCCTCACCGGCGCGCGCTCTCTCTTCCGCTCCTCCGGTGCGCTCTCTCTCTCCCCTCCTCCATCGTGTGCTGTCTCTCTTCCCCTGCTCTGGCGCGCTGTCTCTCTTCCCCTCCTCCGGCGTGCTCTCTCTCTCCCCTCACCGGCGCGCGCTCTCTCTTCCGCTCCTCCGGTGAGCTCTCTCTCTCTCCTCCTCCATCGTGTGCTGTCTCTCTTCCCATGCTCTGGCGCGCTGTCTCTCTCTTCCCCTCCTCCAGCGTGCGCTGTCTCTCTTCCCCTCCTCCGGTGCGCTCGCTCTCTCCCCTCCTCCGGCGCGCTCTCTCCCCTCTCCGGCGCGCTCTCTCTTTCCCTCCTCTGGCGCGCTCTCTCTCTCCCCTCTCCGGCGCTCGGTCTCTTCCCCTCCCCCGGCGCTCTCTCTCTTCCCCTCCCCCGGCGCTCTCTCTCTTCCCCTCCCCCGGCGCTCTCTCTCTCGCCCTCCCCCGGCGCTCTCTCTCTCGCCCTCCCCCGGCGCTCTCTCTCTCGCCCTCCCCCGGCGCTCTCTCTCTCGCCCTCCCCCGGCGCTCTCTCTCTCGCCCTCCCCCGGCGCTCTCTCTCTCGCCCTCCCCCGGCGCTCTCTCTCTCGCCCTCCCCCGGCGCTCTCTCTCTCGCCCTCCCCCGGCGCTCTCTCTCTCGCCCTCCCCCGGCGCTCTCTCTCTCGCCCTCCCCCGGCGCTCTCTCTCTCGCCCTCCCCCGGCGCTCTCTCTCTCGCCCTCCCCCGGCGCTCTCTCTCTCGCCCTCCCCCGGCGCTCTCTCTCTCGCCCTCCCCCGGCGCTCTCTCTCTCGCCCTCCCCCGGCGCTCTCTCTCTCGCCCTCCCCCGGCGCTCTCTCTCTCGCCCTCCCCCGGCGCTCTCTCTCTCGCCCTCCCCCGGCGCTCTCTCTCTCGCCCTCCCCCGGCGCTCTCTCTCTCGCCCTCCCCCGGCGCTCTCTCTCTCGCCCTCCCCCGGCGCTCTCTCTCTCGCCCTCCCCCGGCGCTCTCTCTCTTGCCCTCCCCCGGCGCTCTCTCTCTTGCCCTCCCCCGGCGCTCTCTCTCTTGCCCTCCCCCGGCGCTCTCTCTCTTGCCCTCCCCCGGCGCTCTCTCTCTTGCCCTCCGCCGGCGCTCTCTCTCTTGCCCTCCGCCGGCGCTCTCTCTCTTGCCCTCCGCCGGCGCTCTCTCTCTTGCCCTCCCCCGGCGCTCTCTCTCTTGCCCTCCCCCGGCGCTCTCTCTCTTGCCCTCCCCCGGCGCTCTCTCTCTTGCCCTCCCCCGGCGCTCTCTTTCTTCCCCTCCCCCGGCGCTCTCTTTCTTCCCCTCCCCCGGCGCTCCCTCGCTTCCCCTCCCCCGGCGCTCTCTCTCTTCCCCTCCCCCGGCGCTCCCTCGCTTCCCCTCCCCCGGCGCTCCCTCTCTTCCCCTCCCCCGGCGCTCTCTCTCTTCCCCTCCCCCGGCGCTCTCTCTCTTCCCCTCCCCCGGCGCTCTCTCTCATGCCCTCCCCCGGCGCTCTCTCTCTTGCCCTCCCCCGGCGCTCTCTCTCTTGCCCTCCCCCGGCGCTCTCTCTCATGCCCTCCCCCGGCGCTCTCTCTCTTGCTCTCCCCCGGCGCTCTCTGTCTTGCCCTCCCCCGGCGCTCTCTCTCTTGCCCTCCCCCGGCGCTCTCTCTCTTGCCCTCCCCCGGCGCTCTCTCTCATGCCCTCCCCCGGCGCTCTCTCTCTTGCCCTCCCCCGGCGCTCTCTCTCTTGCTCTCCCCCGGCGCTCTCTCTCTTGCCCTCCCCCGGCGCTCTCTCTCTTGCCCTCCCCCGGCGCTCTCTCTCTTGCCCTCCCCCGGCGCTCTCTCTCCTGCCCTCCCCCGGCGTGCGCTCTCCCTTGCCCTCCTCCGGCGTGCGCTCTCCCTTGCCCTCCTCCGGCGTGCGATCTCCCTTGCCCTCCCCCGGCGTGCGCTCTCCCTTGCCCTCCTCCGGCGTGCGCTCTCTCTTGCCCTCCTCCGGCGTGCGCTCTCTCTTGCCCTCCCCCGGCGTGCGCTCTCTCTTGCCCTCCCCCGGCGTGCGCTCTCTCTTGCCCTCCCCCGGCGTGCGCTCTCTCTTGCCCTCCCCCGGCGTGCGCTCTCTCTTGCCATCCCCCGGCGTGCGCTCTCTCTTGCCCTCCCCCGGCGTGCGCTCTCTCTTGCCCTCCCCCGGCGTGCGCTCTCTCTTGCCCTCCCCCGGCGTGCGCTCTCTCTTGCCCTCCCCCGGCGTGCGCTCTCTCTTGCCCTCCCCCGGCGTGCGCTCTCTCTTGCCCTCCCCCGGCGTGCGCTCTCTCTTGCCCTCCCCCGGCGTGCGCTCTCTCTTGCCCTCCCCCGGCGTGCGCTCTCTCTTGCCCTCCCCCGGCGTGCGCTCTCTCTTGCCCTCCCCCGGCGTGCGCTCTCTCTTGCCCTCCCCCGGCGTGCGCTCTCTCTTGCCCTCCCCGGCGTGCGCTCTCTCTTGCCCTCCTCCGGCGTGCGCTCTCTCTTGCCCTCCCCCGGCGTGCGCTCTCTCTTGCCCTCCTCCGGCGTGCGCTCTCTCTTGCCCTCCCCCGGCGTGCGTTCTCTCTTGCCCTCCTCCGGCGTGCGCTCTCTCTTGCCCTCCCCCGGCGTGCGCTCTCTCTTGCCCTCCTCCGGCGTGCGCTCTCTCTTGCCCTCCTCCGGCGTGCGCTCTCTCTTGCCCTCCTCCGGCGTGCGCTCTCTCTTGCCCTCCTCCGGCGTGCGCTCTCTCTTGCCCTCCTCCGGCGTGCGCTCTCTCTTGCCCTCCTCCGGCGTGCGCTCTCTCTTGCCCTCCTCCGGCGTGCGCTCTCTCTTGCCCTCCTCCGGCGTGCGCTCTCTCTTGCCCTCCTCCGGCGTGCGCTCTCTCTTGCCCTCCTCCGGCGTGCGCTCTCTCTTGCCCTCCCCCGGCGTGCGCTCTCTCTTGCCCTCCTCCGGCGTGCGCTCTCTCTTGCCCTCCCCCGGCGTGCGCTCTCTCTTGCCCTCCCCCGGCGTGCGCTCTCTCTTGCCCTCCTCCGGCGTGCGCTCTCTCTTGCCCTCCCCCGGCGTGCGCTCTCTCTTGCCCTCCTCCGGCGTGCGCTCTCTCTTGCCCTCCTCCGGCGTGCGCTCTCTCTTGCCCTCCCCCGGCGTGCGCTCTCTCTTGCCCTCCCCCGGCGTGCGCTCTCTCTTGCCCTCCCCCGGCGTGCGCTCTCTCTTGCCCTCCCCCGGCGTGCGCTCTCTCTTGCCCTCCCCCGGCGTGCGCTCTCTCTTGCCCTCCCCCGGCGTGCGCTCTCTCTTGCCCTCCCCCGGCGTGCGCTCTCTCTTGCCCTCCCCCGGCGTGCGCTCTCTCTTGCCCTCCCCCGGCGTGCGCTCTCTCTTGCCCTCCCCCGGCGTGCGCTCTCTCTTGCCCTCCCCCGGCGTGCGCTCTCTCTTGCCCTCCCCCGGCGTGCGCTCTCTCTTGCCCTCCCCCGGCGTGCGCTCTCTCTTGCCCTCCCCCGGCGTGCGCTCTCTCTTGCCCTCCCCCGGCGTGCGCTCTCTCTTGCCCTCCCCCGGCGTGCGCTCTCTCTTGCCCTCCCCCGGCGTGCGCTCTCTCTTGCCCTCCCCCGGCGTGCGCTCTCTCTTGCCCTCCCCCGGCGTGCGCACTCTCTTGCCCTCCCCCGGCGTGCGCTCTCTCTTGCCCTCCCCCGGCGTGCGCTCTCTCTTGCCCTCCCCCGGCGTGCGCTCTCTCTTGCCCTCCCCCGGCGTGCGCTCTCTCTTGCCCTCCCCCGGCGTGCGCTCTCTCTTGCCCTCCCCCGGCGTGCGCTCTCTCTTGCCCTCCCCCGGCGTGCGCTCTCTCTTGCCCTCCCCCGGCGTGCGCTCTCTCTTGCCCTCCCCCGGCGTGCGCTCTCTCTTGCCCTCCCCCGGCGTGCGCTCTCTCTTGCCCTCCCCCGGCGTGCGCTCTCTCTTGCCCTCCCCCGGCGTGCGCTCTCTCTTGCCCTCCCCCGGCGTGCGCTCTCTCTTGCCCTCCCCCGGCGTGCGCTCTCTCTTGCCCTCCCCCGGCGTGCGCTCTCTCTTGCCCTCCCCCGGCGTGCGCTCTCTCTTGCCCTCCCCCGGCGTGCGCTCTCTCTTGCCCTCCCCCGGCGTGCGCTCTCTCTTGCCCTCCCCCGGCGTGCGCTCTCTCTTGCCCTCCCCCGGCGTGCGCTCTCTCTTGCCCTCCCCCGGCGTGCGCTCTCTCTTGCCCTCCCCCGGCGTGCGCTCTCTCTTGCCCTCCCCCGGCGTGCGCTCTCTCTTGCCCTCCCCCGGCGTGCGCTCTCTCTTGCCCTCCCCCGGCGTGCGCTCTCTCTTGCCCTCCCCCGGCGTGCGCTCTCTCTTGCCCTCCCCCGGCGTGCGCTCTCTCTTGCCCTCCCCCGGCGTGCGCTCTCTCTTGCCCTCCCCCGGCGTGCGCTCTCTCTTGCCCTCCTCCGGCGTGCGCTCTCTCTTGCCCTCCTCCGGCGTGCGCTCTCTCTTGCCCTCCTCCGGCGTGCGCTCTCTCTTGCCCTCCTCCGGCGTGCGCTCTCTCTTGCCCTCCTCCGGCGTGCGCTCTCTCTTGCCCTCCTCCGGCGTGCGCTCTCTCTTGCCCTCCTCCGGCGTGCGCTCTCTCTTGCCCTCCTCCGGCGTGCGCTCTCTCTTGCCCTCCTCCGGCGTGCGCTCTCTCTTGCCCTCCTCCGGCGTGCGCTCTCTCTTGCCCTCCTCCGGCGTGCGCTCTCTCTTGCCCTCCTCCGGCGTGCGCTCTCTCTTGCCCTCCTCCGGCGTGCGCTCTCTCTTGCCCTCCTCCGGCGTGCGCTCTCTCTTGCCCTCCTCCGGCGTGCGCTCTCTCTTGCCCTCCTCCGGCGTGCGCTCTCTCTTGCCCTCCTCCGGCGTGCGCTCTCTCTTGCCCTCCTCCGGCGTGCGCTCTCTCTTGCCCTCCTCCGGCGTGCGCTCTCTCTTGCCCTCCTCCGGCGTGCGCTCTCTCTTGCCCTCCTCCGGCGTGCGCTCTCTCTTGCCCTCCTCCGGCGTGCGCTCTCTCTTGCCCTCCTCCGGCGTGCGCTCTCTCTTGCCCTCCTCCGGCGTGCGCTCTCTCTTGCCCTCCTCCGGCGTGCGCTCTCTCTTGCCCTCCTCCGGCGTGCGCTCTCTCTTGCCCGCCCTCCGGCGTGCGCTCTCTCTTGCCCTCCTCCGGCGTGCGCTCTCTCTTGCCCTCCTCCGGCGTGCGCTCTCTCTTGCCCGCCCTCCGGCGTGCGCTCTCTCTTGCCCTCCTCCGGCGTGCGCTCTCTCTTGCCCTCCCTCCGGCGTGCGCTCTCTCTTGCCCTCCTCCGGCGTGCGCTCTCTCTTGCCCTCCTCCGGCGTGCGCTCTCTCTTGCCCGCCCTCCGGCGTGCGCTCTCTCTTGCCCTCCTCCGGCGTGCGCTCTCTCTTGCCCTCCTCCGGCGTGCGCTCTCTCTTGCCCTCCTCCGGCGTGCGCTCTCTCTTGCCCTCCTCAGGCGTGCGCTCTCTCTTGCCCTCCTCCGGCGTGCGCTCTCTCTTGCCCTCCTCCGGCGTGCGCTCTCTCTTGCCCTCCTCCGGCGTGCGCTCTCTCTTGCCCTCCTCCGGCGTGCGCTCTCTCTTGCCCTCCTCCGGCGTGCGCTCTCTCTTGCCCTCCTCCGGCGTGCGCTCTCTCTTGCCCTCCTCCGGCGTGCGCTCTCTCTTGCCCTCCTCCGGCGTGCGCTCTCTCTTGCCCTCCTCCGGCGTGCGCTCTCTCTTGCCCTCCTCCGGCGTGCGCTCTCTCTTGCCCTCCTCCGGCGTGCGCTCTCTCTTGCCCTCCTCCGGCGTGCGCTCTCTCTTGCCCTCCTCCGGCGTGCGCTCTCTCTTGCCCTCCTCCGGCGTGCGCTCTCTCTTGCCCTCCTCCGGCGTGCGCTCTCTCTTGCCCTCCTCCGGCGTGCGCTCTCTCTTGCCCTCCTCCGGCGTGCGCTCTCTCTTGCCCTCCTCCGGCGTGCGCTCTCTCTTGCCCTCCTCCGGCGTGCGCTCTCTCTTGCCCTCCTCCGGCGTGCGCTCTCTCTTGCCCTCCTCCGGCGTGCGCTCTCTCTTGCCCTCCTCCGGCGTGCGCTCTCTCTTGCCCTCCTCCGGCGTGCGCTCTCTCTTGCCCTCCTCCGGCGTGCGCTCTCTCTTGCCCTCCTCCGGCGTGCGCTCTCTCTTGCCCTCCTCCGGCGTGCGCTCTCTCTTGCCCTCCTCCGGCGTGCGCTCTCTCTTGCCCTCCTCCGGCGTGCGCTCTCTCTTGCCCTCCTCCGGCGTGCGCTCTCTCTTGCCCTCCTCCGGCGTGCGCTCTCTCTTGCCCTCCTCCGGCGTGCGCTCTCTCTTGCCCTCCTCCGGCGTGCGCTCTCTCTTGCCCTCCTCCGGCGTGCGCTCTCTCTTGCCCTCCTCCGGCGTGCGCTCTCTCTTGCCCTCCTCCGGCGTGCGCTCTCTCTTGCCCTCCTCCGGCGTGCGCTCTCTCTTGCCCTCCTCCGGCGTGCGCTCTCTCTTGCCCTCCTCCGGCGTGCGCTCTCTCTTGCCCTCCTCCGGCGTGCGCTCTCTCTTGCCCTCCTCCGGCGTGCGCTCTCTCTTGCCCTCCTCCGGCGTGCGCTCTCTCTTGCCCTCCTCCGGCGTGCGCTCTCTCTTGCCCTCCTCCGGCGTGCGCTCTCTCTTGCCCTCCTCCGGCGTGCGCTCTCTCTTGCCCTCCTCCGGCGTGCGCTCTCTCTTGCCCTCCTCCGGCGTGCGCTCTCTCTTGCCCTCCTCCGGCGTGCGCTCTCTCTTGCCCTCCTCCGGCGTGCGCTCTCTCTTGCCCTCCTCCGGCGTGCGCTCTCTCTTGCCCTCCTCCGGCGTGGCGCTCTCTCTTGCCCTCCTCCGGCGTGCGCTCTCTCTTGCCCTCCTCCGGCGTGCGCTCTCTCTTGCCCTCCTCCGGCGTGCGCTCTCTCTTGCCCTCCTCCGGCGTGCGCTCTCTCTTGCCCTCCTCCGGCGTGCGCTCTCTCTTGCCCTCCTCCGGCGTGCGCTCTCTCTTGCCCTCCTCCGGCGTGCGCTCTCTCTTGCCCTCCTCCGGCGTGCGCTCTCTCTTGCCCTCCTCCGGCGTGCGCTCTCTCTTGCCCTCCTCCGGCGTGCGCTCTCTCTTGCCCTCCTCCGGCGTGCGCTCTCTCTTGCCCTCCTCCGGCGTGCGCTCTCTCTTCCTCTCCTCCGGCGTGCGCTCTCTCTTCCCCTCCTCCGGCGTGCGCTCTCTCTCTCTCTTGCCCTCCTCCGGCGTGCGCTCTCTCTCTCTCTTCCCCTCCTCCGGCGTGCGCTCTCTCTCTCTCTTCCCCTCCTCCGATGCTCTCTCTCCCCTCTCCGGCGCTCTCTCTCTCCCCTTCCTCCGGCGAGCTCTCTCTCTCCCCTTCCTCCGGCGAGCTCTCTCTCTCCCCTTCATCCGGCGAGCTCTCTCTCTCCCCTTCATCCGGCGCGTTCTCTCTCTCCCCTTCCTCCGGTGCGCTCTCTCTCTCTCTTCCCCTCCTCCGGCACGCTCTCTCTCCCCTTCCTCCGGTGTGCTCTCTCTCTCTCTTCCCCCTTGACACTCGCGCTCTCTCTCTTCCCCTCCTCCAGCGTGTTCTCTCTCTCTCTTCCCCTCCTCCGGCGCTCTCTCTCTTCCCCTCCTCTGGTGCTCTCTCTCTCTTCCCCTCCAGCGCGCTCTCTCTCTCTCTTCCCCTCCTCCGGCGCTCTCTCTCCCCTCTCCGGCGCGCTCTCTCTCCCCCTCCTCCGGCGTGCTCTCTCTCTCTCTTCCCCTCCTCCGGCGCGCTCTCTCTCTCCCCTTCCTCCGGCGCGCTCTCTCTCTTCCCCACCTCCGGCGCGCTCTCTCTCTTCCCTTCCTCCGGCGCGCTCTCTCTCTCCCCTTCCTCCGGCGCGCTCTCTCTCTCCCCTTCCTCCGGCGCGCTCTCTCTCTCCCCTTCCTCCGGCGCGCTCTCTCTCTCCCCTTCCTCCGGCGCGCTCTCTCTCTCCCCTTCCTCCGGCGCGCTCTCTCTGTCTCTTCCCCTTCTCCGGCGTTCTCTCTCTCTCTTCCCCTCCTCCAGCGCTCTCTCTCTCTCTCTCTCCCCTCCTCCGGTGCTCTCTCTCTCTCTCCCCTTCCTCCGGCGCTCTCTCTCTCTCTCCCCTTCCTCCGGCGCGCTCTCTCTCTCCCCTTCCTCCGGCGCGCGCTCTCTCTCCCCTTCCTCCGGCGCGCTCTCTCTCTCCCCTTCCTCCGGCACGCTCTCTCTCTCTCTTCCCCTCCTCCGGCGCGCTGTCTCTCTCCCCTTCCTCCGGTGCTCTCTCTCTCTCTCTTCCCCTCCTCTGGCGCGCTCTCTCTCTCCCCTTCCTCCGGCGCGCTCTCTCTCTCTCTTTCCCTCCTCCGGCGCGCTCTCTCTCTCCCCTTCCTCCGGCGCGCTCTCTCTCTCCCCTTCCTCCGGCGCGCTCTCTCTCTCCCCTTCCTCTGGCGCGCTCTCTCTCTCCCCTTCCTCCGGCGTGCTCTCTCTCTCTCTTTCCCTCCTCCGGCGCGCTCTCTCTCTCCCCTTCCTCCAGCGCGCTCTCTCTCTCCCCTTCCTCCGGCGCGCTCTCTCTCTATCTCTTCCCCTCCTCCGGTGCTCTCTCTCTCTCCCCTTCCTCTGGCGCACGCTCTCTCTTCCCTTCCTCCGGCGCGCGCTCTCTCCTCCCCACCCCCCCTCCCAATCATACGCGTGCTCTCGGCCCACTCCCAACCCCCCCACGCACACGCCCTCGGGCCTATCCTGCCCCCTCTTTGCCCTCATGGCCCCCTCTGCATGTTTCAGGGTGAAGCGGGGGTGCCGGCGCGCATGGATATGTTACGTTCGCTGTTACCTCGTCCCAATGTAACTTTAATTTCTCTGATTTCTCTTCTTTGTGCCCCCCCCCCCCTCACCCTCAGGGAGCATGGAGTGGACCTTGGGTCGCGACGGAAGTGGTTGCCGCGGCGATGGGTTTGCTGGTCTACTATCTGGCCTTCAGGGCGAAAAGTACCATCCAGGCCTGATGGACAGACCCAGGGAGGGGCCCAGAGCGGTGTGGGGTTGGGGGGTGGGGGGGGTGGTCCCTGGCCTGGGGCCGGGCTGAAGACCCACGGAGTGGGACCCAGAGGAGCGGAGGCGGAAGCAGATGCAGGGGATGATGTTTAATAAAATAACTTTTCTACAGCTGGGTTTGATCCTATCGCTTTGTCATGATCACGTCGCGCCATTGCTGAGGTGTCTCTTTCTCGAATCGCACGGCACAGAAGGAGGCCGTTCAGCCCACCCTGACCGTGCTGTCTCACCAAAGGCGCATTTGATTTATTCTCTGTCTCTCTCTCCCCCCTCCCCCCCTAGTCCCTGTTCTGGAAAGTGCTTGCGTTATTCTGTCATCTTGCACAGGGATGTGGGAGTGAGTGCCCTTGACATCGAGGCAGCATTTGGCCGAGTGTGGCATCAGTGAGCCCCAGCAAAACTGGAGTCAATGGAAATCAGGGGAAAACCTCTCTATTGGTTGGAGTCATACCAAAGGAAGATGGTTGTGGTTGTTGGAGGTCTGTCATCTCAGCTCCAGGACATCATTGCAGGGGTTCCACAGTGTGCAGATATCTCCCTGAGAGAGAGAGAGGGGACTGAGAGACACCAGTCAGTGTGCAGATATCTCCCTGAGAGAGAGAGAGGGGACTGAGAGACACCAGTCAGTGTACAGATATCTCCCTGAGAGAGAGAGAGGGGACTGAGGGACACCAGTCAGTGTACAGATATCTCCCTGAGAGAGGGACTGAGAGACAACAGTCAGTGTACAGTTATCTCCCTGAGAGAGAGGGCACTGAGAGACACCAGTCAGTGTACAGATATCTCCCTGAGAGAGGGACTGAGAGAAAACAGTCAGTGTACAGATATCTCCCTGAGAGAGAGGGCACTGAGAGACACCAGTCAGTGTACAGATATCTCCCTGAGAGAGGGACTGAGAGCCACCAGTCAGTGTACAGATATCTCCCTGAGAGAGAGAGAGGGGACTGAGAAACACCCGTCAGTGTACAGATATCTCCCTGAGAGAGAGAGAGGGGACTGAGGGACACCAGTCAGTGTACAGATATCTCCCTGAGAGAGGGACTGAGAGACAACAGTCAGTGTACAGTTATCTCCCTGAGAGAGAGGGCACTGAGAGACACCAGTCAGTGTACAGATATCTCCCTGAGAGAGGGACTGAAAGACAACAGTCAGTGTACAGATATCTCCCTGAGAGAGAGGGCACTGAGAGACACCAGTCAGTGTACAGATATCTCCCTGAGAGAGGGACTGAGAGACACCAGTCAGTGTACAGATATCTCCCTGAGAGAGAGAGAGAGGGGACTGAGAAACACCCGTCAGTGTACAGATATCTCCCTGAGAGAGAGGGACTGGGAGACACTAGTCAGTGTACAGATATCTCCCTGAGAGAGAGAGAGGGGACTGAGAGACACCAGCCAGTGTACAGATATCTCCCTGAGAGAGAGGGACAGAGAGACACCAGTCAGTGTACAGATATCTCCCTGAGAGAGAGGGACTGGGAGACACCAGTCAGTGTACAGATATCTCCCTGAGAGAGAGGGACTGGGAGACACCAGTCAGTGTACAGATATCTCCCTGAGAGAGAGAGAGGGGACTGAGAGACACCAGCCAGTGTACAGATATCTCCCTGAGAGAGAGGGGACTGAGAGACACCAGTCAGTGTACAGATATCTCCCTGAGAGAGAGGGGACTGAGAGACACCAGTGTACAGATATCTCCCAGAGAGAGAGAGGGGACTGAGACATACCAGTCAGTGTACAGATATCTCCCTGAGAGAGAGGGGACTGAAAGACACCAGTCAGTGTACAGATATCTCCCTGAGAGAGAGAGGGGACTGAGACATACCAGTCAGTGTATAGATATCTCCCTGAGAGAGAGGGGACTGAGAGACACCAGTCAGTGTACAGATATCTCCCAGAGAGAGAGAGGGGACTGAGACATACCAGTCAGTGTACAGATATCTCCCTGAGAGGGGACTGAAAGACACCAGTCAGTGTACAGATATCTCCCTGAGAGAGAGAGGGGACTGAGACATACCAGTCAGTGTATAGATAACTCCCTGAGAGAGAGAGGGACTGAGAGACACCAGTGTACAGATATCTCCCTGAGAGAGAGGGGACTGAGAGACACCAGTCAGTGTATAGATATCTCCCTGAGAGAGAGAAGGGACTGAGAGACACCAGTCAGTGTACAGATATCTCCCTGAGAGAGAGAGAGGACTGAGAGACACCAGCCAGTGTACAGATATCTCCCTGTGGGAGAGGGTACTGAGAGACACCAGTCAGTGTACAGATATCTCCCTGAGAGACAGGGACTGGGAGACACCAGTCAGTGTACAGATATCTCCCTGAGAGACAGAGGGGGGACTGAGAGACACCAGTCAGTGTACAGATATCTCCCTGAGAGAGAGGGGACTGAGAGATGCCAGTCAATGTACAGATATCTCCCTGAGAGAGAGAGGACTGAGAGACACCAGTCAGTGTACAGATATCTCGCTGAGAGGGGGGACTGAGAGACACCAGTCAGAGTACAGATATCTCCGAGAGAGAGGGGACTGAGAGACACCAGTCAGTGTACAGATATCTCCCTGAGAGAGAGGGACTGAGAGACACCAGCCAGTGTACAGATATCTGCCTGAGAGAGAGGGACTGTGTGCGAGGGGGGATTTGGTGGGATCTGTGTGCGAGAGGGGGTTTGGTGGGCGCTGTGCGTGAGAGGGGGTTTGGTGGGCGCTGTGCGCGAGAGGGGGTTTGGTGGGCGCTGTGTGCGAGAGGGGGTTTGGTGGGCGCTGTGTGCGAGAGGGGGTTTGGTGGGTGCTGTGTGCGAGAGAGGGTTTGGTGGGCGCTGTGTGCGAGAGAGGGTTTGGTGGGCGCTGTGTGCGAGAGGGGGTTTGGTGGGCGCTGTGTGCGAGAGGGGGTTTGGTGGGCGCTGTGCGTGAGAGGGGGTTTGGTGGGCGCTGTGTGTGAGAGGGGGTTTGGCTTGTAACTTGGGCTGTGCAGCCTGTTCAACCATGGTGTGTATTCACATGGAGTCCATTCCTGTCCACACTGCCATTCATTCACACACACACACACACACACACACACACTTTCTGTCACACTTGCAACCTGATGTACTCACATACATTACACATACGCACTCTCGGGCACATGCACAAACTGAGATGCACTGACACATTAACACACTCATTCACTCGCATCCTGGTGCACTCACACTCGTACACACACTCAGCCACTGACGCACCTTCACACACATACACTCACTGTTACACATGTGTGCTCACACACACCCACACATCCACCCTCATGCACACCCATGCACTCTCACACCCACGCACACTCGCATCCACCCTCATGCACACCCACGCACTCTCTCACACCCACGCACTCTCTCACACCCACGCACTCTCTCACACCCACGCACTCTCTCACACCCACGCACTCTCTCATACCCACGCACACTCGCATCCACCCTCATGCACACCCACACACACACACACTCACATCCACCCTCATGCACACCCACGCACTTACACACACCCATGCACACTCACATCCACCCTCATGCACACCCACACAACCCAAAAACCCAAGCACTCTCACATCCAACCTCACAGACACCCACGCACTCTCACATCCACCTTCATGCACACCCACACACACTCTCACACCCGCGCACTCTCTCACACCCACGCACTCTCTCACACCCACGCACTCTCTCACACCCGTGCACTCTCTCACACCCGCGCACTCTCTCACACCCGCGCACTCTCACACCGCGCACTCTCACACCGCGCACTCTCACACCGCGCACTCTCTCACACCCGCGCACTCTCTCACACCCGCGCACTCTCTCACACCGCGCACTCTCTCACACCGCGCACTCTCTCACACCGCGCACTCTCTCATACCGCGCACTCTCACACCCACGCACTCTCTCACACCACGCACTCTCTCACACCCACGCACTCTCTCACACCCACGCACTCTCTCACACCCACGCACTCTGTCACACCCGCGCAGTCTCTCACACCCGCGCACTCTCTCACACCGCGCACTCTCACACCGTGCACTCTCACACCGCGCACTCTCTCACACCGCGCACTCACACCGCGCACTCTCTCACACCGCGCACTCTCTCACACCGCGCACTCTCACACCCACGCACTCTGTCACGCCACGCACTCTCTCACACCCACGCACTCTCTCACACCCACGTACACTCTGTCACGCCACGCACTCTCTCACACCCACGCACTCTCTCACACCCACGTACTCTCACACCGCGCACTCTCTCTCACCGCGCACTCTCTCACACCGCGCACTCTCTCACACCGCGCACTCTCTCACATCGCGCACTCTCTCACATCGCGCACTCTCTCACACCGCGCACTCTCTCACACCCACGCACTCTGTCACGCCACGCACTCTCTCACACCCACGCACTCTGTCACGCCCACGCACTTTGTCACGGCCACGCACTCTGTCACGCCCACGCACTCTGTCACGCCCACGCACTCTGTCACGCCCACGCACTCTGTCACGCTCACGCACTCTGTCACGCCCACGCACTCTGTCACGCCCACGCACTCTGTCACGCCCACGCACTCTCTCACGCCCACGCACTCTCTCACGCCCACGCACGCTGTCACGCCCACGCACTCTGTCACGCCACGCACTCTCTCACACCCACGCACACTCACATCCACCCTCATGCACACCCACGCAACCCAAAAACCCGAGCACTGACACATCCAGCCTCATGCACACCCACGCACAGTCACGCACACTCAGATCCACCCTCATGCACACCCATGCACTCTCACATGCCCACGCACACTCACATCCACCCTCATGCACACCCATGCACTCTCTCACACCCATGCACACTCATATCCACCCTCATGCACACCCATGCACATTCATATCCACCCTCATGCACACCCACGCACACTCACATCCACCGTCATGCACGCCCACGCACTCACACACACCCATGCATTCACACACACCCACGCACACTCATATCCACCCTCATGCACACCCACGCACTCACACACACTCACATCCACCCTCATGCACACCCAAGCACTCACACACACCCACACACTCTCACACCAACCGTGCACACTTATATCCACCCTCATGCACACTCTCACACCCCGGCATGCTCACATCCCGCCTCATGCATTCACACGCTCGCGCACACACTCGCACACAAACTTGACACACTGATACCGACAAAGACAGCAGGAGCGGGGAGACAGGCAGGGAGAGAGAGCGGTGTGGATGTTGCGCTGGGCGGGTCTAAGCTGGGCTGACAGCGACGTGCTGGCGGCGGTTCTAGATAACAACGGTTTGGAGTTCAGAAACCCCCCACCGCCAGATGGAGAAAATGGCGAGATGGTAAATCGGGGGTGGGGGGGCATGGTGTGGGGGTTGGGTGCTGCCTCAGACCGGCTTACTCTGTGTGAAGCACTCACCACCACCGCTCCAACCCCACCTCACAGTACCGCGAGCGTGCCTCAGGGACTGCTCGCAGTTCAGGCAGGCAGCTCACCGCCGCCTCCTTATGGGACGGGCAGTAAGTGCTGCTCACCAGGAATCGGCTTTTAAGCGGGGGGGAGGGTGGGGGCAGAGCTGGGCTGGGGAGCGAGCGATGCTGCAAGAGGCAGGGAGCAGTTTCCCTTCCAGGATGAGAGGTGGCGTGTCTGCACAGGGCACAGGTATTCCCTCGGGGGTGGGTGGAAGCAGGACACGTCCTGTCCATGGCAGCCTTTGAAGTGATTAGTTTTTGCACACATGCACACTAAAACTGAGATTAATATCTTGTGGCTGAGAGATGCCTGTCTTGCTCAGAGTGATGGGTGTGGTGCGTGCAGCTGTCTGCCCCCCGGCTCTGTGCTTCCTGAAACAATTAGATTCACACAGGGTTAGGATCTATGATCAGGCACGCCCTTGTTCTGGAAAGCCTCCCTGCCTCTCCCTCTCCCTCTCCCTGACTTCACACCGCCCACTCCCCTCTGTCACAACCAACCACCCAGTGAGAGTGCCGGACTGTGGGAGGGTCAGCGCTGAGGGAGCGCTGCACTGTGGGAGGGTCAGCGCTGAGGGAGCGCCGCACTGTGGGAGGGTCAGCGCTGAGGGAGCGCTGCACTGTCGGAGGGTCAGTGCTGAGGGAGCGCCGCACTGTGGGAGGGTCAGCGCTGAGGGAGCGCCGCACTGTCGGAGGGTCAGCGCTGAGGGAGCTCCGCACTGTCGGTGGGTCAGTGCTGAGGGAGCGCCGCACTATGGGAGAGTCAACGCTGAGGGAGCGCCGCACTGTCGGAGGGTCAGCGCTGAGGGAGCGCCGCACTGTGGGAGGGTCAATGCCGAGGGAGCGCCGCACTGTGGGAGGGTCAATGCCGAGGGAGCGCCGCACTGTGGGAGGGTCAATGCCGAGGGAGCGCCGCACTGTCGGAGGGTCAGTGCCGAGGGAGCGCCGCACTGTGGGAGGGTCAGTGCCGAGGGAGCGCCGCACTGTGGGAGGGTCAGTGCTGAGGGAGCGCCGCACTGTCGGAGGGTCAGTGCTGAGGGAGCGCCGCACTGTCGGAGGGTCAGTGCTGAGGGAGCGCCGCACTGTCGGAGGGTCAATGCTGAGGGAGCGCCGCACTGTCGGAGGGTCAATGCTGAGGGAGCGCCGCACTGTGGGAGGGTCAATGCCGAGGGAGTGCCGCACTGTCGGAGGGTCAGTGCTGAGGGAGCGCCGCACTGTGGGAGGGTCAGTGCTGAGGGTGCGCCGCACTGTGGGAGGGTCAATGCCGAGGGAGTGCCGCACTGTCGGAGGGTCAGTGCTGAGGGAGCGCCGCACTGTGGGAGGGTCAGCGCTGAGGGAGCGCCGCACTGTGGGAGGGTCAGTGCTCAGGGAGCGCCGCACTGTCGGAGGGTCAGTGCTGAGGGAGCGCCGCACTGTCGGAGGGTCAGTGCTCAGGGAGTGCCACATAGTTGGAGGCACCGTGTTTCGGGTGACAACCCTTGCTGGAAGGGCGGGGGTGTGGGGGGGGGAGGGTGGGGGAAGTTCTCCCTGGTGCCAATATTTGCCCCGTCCACCTACCACGATTAAAACTGAGAACCTGAGCCGGCGCCACGTTGATCCTTTCGGGCGTCTTGCAAGTCCGCCGCCCCGCGCCGTACAACGATGACTAGGCTTCGAAAACTAAAACCCTCCGTCATCGGCCGAGCGACAGCCTGCTATTTGGCCGCATAAGGCCTCGCCACTCCATCCCAGCTCCGCCCTCCTCCACCAGCCATCGTCCGCCTTCCTGGCTGACCGGCCGCTACTATCGCAGGAGGGGACCATCTGCCCTCCCTCCCTCCCTCCCTCCCCGGCTCCCTGGCACGCTGCGCGTGTTGCAGCACCTACCAGGCACGTGCCAAGGCAGGCCTGGGAGCACCTGGAAGGACCAGTTTGACCAGATTGGCAGCGATGAAGACGGAGATATATGTCGAGAGAGAGACAGAGAGACAGAACTGCCTGGCAACTTCCCAAAAACTGTCCTGTCAGGGCACAGCACTTCACAAATAAACAACCTTCGCTCATAAGTCGCTGCGGGGGTGGGGGAGTGAGGGCCGTGGAGGGCACTGACGCTAAGCGTTTGCCGATTCGCTTCAGCCTCAGGTTTTCCTGCCACCTCTGTGCCCCTCTCGTTTTGGTCACACAAGCTTTACCCATCGCGCCCGGGTAGCACAGTAAGATAGGCGAGCAGAGCAAATTCTGTACGTATTCTGTACGGTGGGAGTGAACGGGAAGGGGTTTGGGAACATTGGGATTGTGGACAGTGGGAGTGAATGGGAAGGGGTTCGGGAACATTGGGATTGTGTACAGTGGGAGTGAACGGGAAGGGGTTTGGGACGATTAGGATTGTGGACAGTGGGAGTGAATGGGAAGGGGTTCGGGAACATTGGGATTGTGTACAGTGGGAGTGAACGGGAAGGGGTTTGGGACGATTAGGATTGTGGACAGTGGGAGTGAATGGGAAGGGGTTCGGGAACATTGGGATTGTGTACAGTGGGAGTGAACGGGAAGGGGTTTGGGACGATTAGGATTGTGGACAGTGGGAGTGAACGAGAAGGAGTTTGGGTCCATTTGGATTGTGTACAGTGGTAGTGAACGGGAAGGGGTTTGTGTCCATTGGGATTGTGGACAGTGGGACTGAACGGGAAGGGGTTTGGGTCCATTGGGATTGTGGACAGTGGATGTGAACGGGAAAGGGTTTGGGTCCATTGGGATTGTGGACAGTGGGAGTGAACGGGAAAGGGTTTGGGTCCATTGGGATTGTGTACAGTGGGAGTGAACGGGAAAGGGTTTGGGTCCATTGGGATTGTGGACAGTGAGAATGAACGGGAAGGGGTTTGGGTCCGTTGGGATTGTGTACAGTGGGAGTGAACGGGAAGTGGTTTGGGTCCGTTGGGATTGTGTACAGTGGGAGTGAACGGGAAGAGGTTTGGGTCCATTGGGATTGTGTACAGTGGGAGTGAACGGGAAGTGGTTTGGGTCCGTTGGGATTGTGTACAGTGGGAGTGAACGGGAAGGGGTTTGGGTCCGTTGGGATTGTGTACAGTGGGAGTGAACGGGAAGGGGTTTGGGTCCATTGGGATTGTGGACAGTGGGAGTGAACGAGAAGGGGTTTGGGTCCATTGGGATTGTGGACAGTGGGAGTGAACGGAAAGGGGTTTGGGTCCATGGGGATTGTGGACAGTGGATGTGAATGGGAAGGGGTTTGGGGCCATTGGGATTGTGGACAGTGGGAGTGAACGAGAAGGGGTTTGGATCTGTTGGGATTGTGTACAATCGGAATGGGGCCTGAATTGAATAATTTATCAGGAAGGAGCGGGTCCCGGATTACCGGGGGAACTGTTTGTGTTCCCAGTCACACCGAACTGTCCTTTCAGCTCCACCTTGCAGAGCAATCTAGGTCCAACCAACCTCGACAGCTGCTCAGAATTAAATCTTAAACTCATGTGGTGAAATAGAAACAGCTTTAATCGACAAAACCGCCATTATACATATCTTACAAAGCCCCAGGGGTCACCCCCCCCCAACACCACCCCGCCAAACACGAAACAGTCCCCTTCCCCCGACGAATATTATGGGATATTTAAAGGGGCAAGCGCTTTGAAGTCGTCGTCGGGTGAGGAATGAAGGAGGAAAGGCCACTTCAGTCGAATGGTAACGACTGGATCCTGTCCCTCGCGTATTCGGGCAGGTGGGCGTGGTGGTCCGGAATGTTCCGTGACTTAGCGCACCCACCCCGCGCATCGTTAACATCCCTTCCACCCCTTGCCACGGGCGACCTCGTGGGTGCGGGTTGGGTGGGTGGGTGCGGGGTGGGTGGACGGGCGGAGAGGGGAGGGGAAGTGGCTTTGGATCAGGACCTGGCCTGTTGTCAAGAATGGAGGACAAAATGCGGCCGCTGGCTGTTCATGTCGTGGGCCGAGGTGGCCAAAGAGAGGTCACCCGGAAAGGAAGGGAAGGAATCGTGTCCCCGGAGCCCCGCCCACACGGCCAATCGAGGGTCCTTCACCCTTGTTTGAAGCCCGGCCCTCGCCCCCCCTCCCGTTGCCGTGCTGGGCAAGGCGGTGGCCATTTTGTGCACAGAAAGATCTCACCGACAACCGCCAATGGCCGGAGGCCCCCTTGACCGGCTAGGTCTTTATACAGTGGGGGTAGGGGGGCGGTTTGGAAACTGGCAGCGTAGCTTGGAGTTGTTAACTCTTCAGAAACACGTTCGTTCTGGAAGGTTCCGGGGCCTTTTTGGCGTGATTGAGTCTTAATGGAACAACGCGACCTCTGGCCCGGAAATCCAACTGAGGTCAGGGTAGGGTCGAGAGGTTCGTGACCTTTGACTCCTCCCCCAAAGGGCACGTGGTTCCGACTGACCTTTGACCGTAACCCTCAACGCTATCCCAGCTCACCGTTCTTTGGGGTGGGGGGGGGGTGGGTGCAGCCTCCCTCCTCCCAGTGACCACTGAGGCGACCACCTCCATCAAACCAGGAACAGAGAAGGTTCGTCTGTCGAAGAGCACAGGGGACCGACAACAACTTGAATTTGTGTGGCGCCTATAATGTCACGGCGCCTCACAAGGGCCTTTACAAAACCAAGCATGGCCCCCACCCCCCCCCCAAAGCCGCATAGGGAGATATTAGGAACAGACGACCAAGAGCTTGGTCAAGGAGGTCGGTCTTTAAGGAGCGTCTTAAAGGAGGAGAGAGAGAGATGGAGAGGGAGAGGTTTAGGGAGTGAATTCCAGAGCTCAAGGCCCCCCCCAGGCAGCTGAAGGCACGGCCGCCAATGGTGGAGCGATGGGAATCGGGGGATGCTCGAGAGGCCGGAATTGGAGGAGCGCAGAGATCTCGGAGGGTTGTAGGAGGTTACAGAGATAGGGAGTGTTGTAGGGGCTGGAGGAGGTTACAGCGATAGGGAGGGTTGTAGGGGCTGGAGGAGTTTACAGAGATAGGGTTGTAGGGGCTGGAGGAGGTTACAGAGATAGGGAGGGGTGTAGGGGTTGTAGGAGGTTACAGAAATAGGGAGGGTTGTAGGGGCTGGAGGAGGTTACAGAGATAGGGAGGGTTGTAGGGGCTGGAGGAGATTACAGAGATAGGGAGGGTTGTAGGGGCTGGAGGAGGTTACAGAGATAGGGAGGGGTGAAGGGGCTGGAGGAGGTTACAGTGATAGAGAGGGTTGTAGGGGCTGGAGGAGTTTACAGAGATAGGGAGGGTTGTAGGGGCTGGAGGAGGTTACAGAGATAGGGAGGGTTGTAGGGGCTGGAGGAGGTTACTGAGATAGGGAGGGTTGTAGGGGCTGGAGGAGGTTACAGAGATAGGGAGGGTTGTAGGGGCTGGAGGAGGTTACAGAGATAGGGAGGGTTGTAGGGGCTGGAGGAGGTTACAGAGATAGGGAGGGTCATAGGGGCTGGAGGAGGTTACTGAGATAGGGAGGTTGTAGGGGCTGGAAGAGGTTACAGAGATGTGGAGGGGTGTAGGGGCTGGAGGAGGTTACAGAGATAGGGCGGGTTGTAGGGGCTGGAGGAGGTTACTGAGATAGGGAGGGTTGTAGGGGCTGGAGGAGGTTACAGAGATAGGGAGGGTTGTAGGGGCTGGAGGAGGTTACAGAGATAGGGAGGGTTGTAGGGGCTGGAGGAGGTTACAGAGATAGGGAGGGTCATAGGGGCTGGAGGAGGTTACTGAGATAGGGAGGGTTGTAGGGGCTGGAGGAGGTTACAGAGATAGGGAGGGGTGTAGGGGCTGGAGGAGGTTACAGAGATAGGGAGGGTTGTAAGGGCTGGAGGAGGTTACAGAGATAGGGAGGGTCATAGGGGCTGGAGGAGGTTACTGAGATAGGGAGGGTTGTAGGGGCTGGAAGAGGTTACAGAGATGTGGAGGGGTGTAGGGGTTGGAGGAGGTTACTGAGATAGGGAGGGGTGTAGGGGCTGGAGGAGGTTACAGAGATAGGGAGGGTTGTCGGGGCTGGAGGAGGTTACAGAGATAGTGAGGGGTGTAGGTGCTGGAGGAGGTTACAGAGATAGGGAGGGGTGTCGGGGCTGGAGGTGGTTACAGAGGTAGGGAGGTTTGTAGGGGCTGGAGGAGGTTACAGAGATAGGGAGGGGTGTAGGGGCTGGAGGAGGTTACAGAGATAGGGAGGGGTGTAGGGGCTGGAGGAGGTTACAGAGATAGGGAGGGGTGTAGGGGCTGGAGGAGGTTACAGAGATAGGGAGGGGTGTAGGGGCTGGAGGAGGTTACAGAGGTAGGGAGGGGTGTAGGACTGGAGGAGGTTACAGAGATAGGGAGGGTTGTAGGACTGGAGGAGGTTACAGAGATAGGGAGGGGTGTAGGGGCTGGAGGAGGTTACAGAGATAGGGAGGGGTGTAGTGACTGGAGGAGGTTACAGAGATAGGGAGGGGTGTAGGGGCTGGAGGAGGTTACAGAGATAGGGAGGGGTGTAGGGGCTGGAGGAGGTTACAGAGATAGGGAGGGTTGTAGGGGCTGGAGGAGGTTACAGAGATAGGGAGGGTTGTAGGGGTTGGAGGAGGTTACAGACATAGGGAGGGGTGTAGGGGCTGGAGGAGGTTACAGGGATAGGGAGGGGTGTAGGGGCTGGAGGAGGTTACAGAGATAGGGAGGGTTGTAGGACTGGAGGAGGTTACAGAGATAGGGAGGGGTGTCGGGGCTGGAGGTGGTTACAGAGGTAGGGAGGGTTGTAGGGGCTGGAGGTGGTTACAGAGATAGGGAGGGTTGTAGGACTGGAGGAGGTTACAGAGATAGGGAGGGGTGTAGGGGCTGGAGGTGGTTACAGAGATAGGGAGGGTTGAAGGGGCTGGAGGAGGTTACAGAGATAGGGAGGGTTGTAGGGGCTGGAGGAGGTTACAGAGATAGGGAGGGTTGTAGGACTGGAGGAGGTTACAGAGATAGGGAGGGTTGTAGGACTGGAGGAGGTTACAGAGGTAGGGAGGGTTGTAGGGGCTGGAGGAGGTTACAGAGATAGGGACGTGCCGAGAGCCATGGAGGGATTTGGAAACACGGGTGAGAATTTTAAAATTGGGATGTTGCCAGAGCAGGAGCCGGTGTGGGTCAGCGAGCGCAGTGGGTGACGGGTCAACGGGACTCGGCGCGAGGTCGGACATGGCCGGACAGCCAAGTTTCAGAGGAACTGAAGTTTCCGGAGGGTAGAACGTGGGAGAGCAGCCGGGAGAGCGCTGGGATAGTCACGTCTGGAGGGAAGAAAGGCATGGACGAGGGCTTCAGCAGCCGATGAGCTGAGACGGTGGGTGAAGCCAGGCGAGGTTACGGATGTGGAGACGGGTGGTGTTCGTGACAGCGCAGAGATGAGGCCGGAGACTTGTCTCAGAGTCAAAACTCACACCGAGGTTGTGAGCAGGTTGATTCCGTCTCAGACAGTGGCCAGGGAGAGGAATGAAGTGACTGTGTGTGTGTGAGTGTGTGTCTGTACAGAGGACAGGGTCCCGGCTCCGCGATACAGAAAAACACCTGGAAAACCAGTAGCTCGCGGGTGGGTTTCCCACCAGTAGCATCGGTTTTGCTATCAGCTGTTTGACCACTTGGTGTACAGCCCAGTGCCACCCGTACGGCTGTTTCTAGTTTGCTTTTGGGGCGCAGGCGTCCAATGGCATGGCGGTATTCCCTTCCCACTCCAACGCTGCGCCTGAGGGCGTTAAGGGTCAACCTTTTCCGGCAGTCCCTTGGGACTGAGGATCTCCCTCGCACCCGCGCTGGCTTGAGGGGCTTGGATAGGGTGTCCAGCACGCGACCCGTGCGGACTCTGCTACGCGCCGGGGCAGGTAGTGCTTGAAGGGTTGGGTAGGTGGGTTTGTTTAGAGTTACATACGCTACCAACAGCACCCCCTCTCCCACCTCACCAGTCTACCATCCTCCCCCTCCCCCGCTACCATCTTCTCACCCCACTCCCCCGCTGTCCCCCATCGATGCCTGGACATCTCCGCACATTCCCAGCGGAGCGCTCCCGGTGCCTTCCCCGGGCGAACCTTCTCCACACGCTGTTCAGTCGCCAGGGTCTCCGGCGAGTCGGTGGGGATGCTTGACCCCTTTGCGGATGCTTTGAGGGGACCCCAGGAGGGTTCCCGTGGTCCTGCTGGGAGCCTTCATGCCCGGATCGAGCTCCGAGTGGGAGCATTAGCTTCGGGAGGCCGGTGTCAGGCGTATGGCCAGCACGCCGAGCGCTTTAATCAAGTGATTGGCCCCCGCCTTGAGGCTGGGCAATGGCACGATACGAGAATGGAGTCTTGTGTAGGCCCTGACGAGGTATGGCTGGTGCATCAATTCGCCGCTGGAAGGACGTGGGAGAGCTGGTTGAATTTTTGCGACAGATCTCAGGGTCGTGTTCAAAAATCCATTTTCATCATAGGCAACTCTACGCGAGGCTTCGAGTGCTTCAGCCCAACACGTTTGTAGAGCCAGTTAGGAATCTCCCGCGAGACCAGCTTGAAGCCCAGCCTCTATAACTGGCCCGGAAGAGTTATCCCAATGAGCACCCCTCTGGAAGAACTGAACGTCAGTCATATCAGCCTCTTTGTTGGTGAACTTTTCTTTCAAACACATTCTCAGAGGGAAGCATTTATTGCCCATCGCCAGTTGCCCCTTGGGAAGGTGGTGGGTGAGCCGCCTTCTTGAGCCGCTGCAGTCCCCGTGTGGTGTAGGTACACCCACCGTGCTGTTAGGGAGGGAGTTCCAGGATTTTGTCCCCGTGTGGTGTAGGTACACCCACCGTGCTGTTAGGGAGGGAGTTCCAGGATTTTGTCCCCGTGTGGTGTAGGTACACCCACCGTGCTGTTAGGGAGGGAGTTCCAGGATTTTGTCCCGTGTGGTGTAGGTACACCCACCGTGCTGTTAGGGAGGGAGTTCCAGGATTTTGACCCAGCGACAGTGAAGGAACGGCCGATATATTTCCAAGTCGGGATGGTGAGTGGCTCGGAGGGGAACTTGCAGGTGGTGGTGTTCCCCATGTGTCTGCTGCCCTTGTCCTTCTAGGTGGTAGAGGTGGTGGGTTTGGGTGGCGCTGTCGAAGGAGCCTTGGCGAGTTGCTGCAGTGCATCTTGTAGATGGTACACACACTGCTGCCCCTGTGCGTCGGGGGTGGAGGGCGTGAATGGAGAGTCGGGACGCAGTTGGAGATCTCCCCGGGGTCAACGGAGCGTAAATCAGCTCAGGGTTGAGTTTCTCGACAGGAATGAACCTACGAAGCTCAGTGTGGACTGTGGGGGGGGGACGACGAGAAATTGGTACGGCTGTTATACCAGTCCCGATGTTCACTGTTCACGTAGCCTATGTTGCCAGGCACTGAGGAGGACCATCCAAACACACCGCACCCCTGCCGAATCCAGAAAGTGGGGGCACGTTGTGGGGGGGTGGCGGTGCCAACCCTCCGAGATACCTTTGACCCCTTCAGTCGTGGGATTGGTTGGAGGGCAGTTCCTAATCCGGGAGGACGTGCGTGAGGCGGGGTGAGCGGTGTTGGGGGGAGTGTTGGGGGGGCAAGGGAGGCGGGGGTTGTCCCATACTCATGGATCCCGCAGGCTACGAGAGGACAGTGGGTGCCAGGCTCGGGGAAGGAGCCTCTTCGCTTGGCAGCTCCGAAGCGCCAGGGCTGGAGGCGGCCGAACCTTTGATCTGAAGCCACTTGTCGCCCAGAGCCTTGGCGAAGTGGTCATCGACGCAGCCCGAGATGGAGACGGAGTTGGCAGCGCTGGCGGGCAGCTGGTAGTCACAGCCCAGGCTCCGCCGGAAATGCTCGTCCACCACGGAGTCACAGGAGACAGTCTGGTCAGTACCTGGCGAGGAGAGGCAGAGAGAGAGAGAGAGAAAGGTGGAGGCATGAAGGGCTGGCAAAGGCCACACGTGGAGAGGTGTCTGACGGGGACGGTGTAGAGGGAGTTTTACTCTGTATCTTACCCCGTGCTGTACCTGTCCTGGGAGTGTTTGATGGGGACGGTGTAGAGGGAGCTTTACTCTGTATCTAACCCCGTGCTGTACCTGTCCTGGGAGTGTTTGATGTGGACAGTGTAGAGGGAGCTTTACTCTGTATCTAACTCCATGCTCTACCTGTCCTGGGAGTGATTGATGGGGACGGTGTAAAGGGAGCTTTACTCTGTATCTCAGGTACTTTATGACATTGATAAGGATGTAATTTACACAGTCACATTGTAAAAATTAAGGCCTCCTGGGAATGAGTCTGTGCAAGTGGATGAAACATGAGTTCAAGAGACAGTCACAAGAAATGTTGAAGGGACCCGGGAGGCTCAGTATGTACAATAGGAATCCATCACTGTAATTCTGATATAACCAACACCCCTCACTATAACACTCTGATATACCGCACACCCCTCACTGTAACACTCTGATATACCCCACACCCCTCACTGTAACACTCTGATATACCCCACACCCCCTCACTGTAACACTCTGATATACCCCACACCCCTTACTGTAACACTCTGATATACCCCACACCCCTCACTGTAACATTCTGATATACCCCACACCCCTCACTGTAACACTCTGATATACCGCACACCCCTCACTGTAACACTCTGATATACCCCACACCCCTCACTGTAACACTCTGATATACCCCACACCCCCTCACTGTAACACTCTGCTATATCCCACACCCCTCACTGTAACACTCTGATATACCCCACACCCCTCACTGTAACACTCTGATATACCCCACACTCCCTCACTGTAACACTCTGATATACCCCACACCCCTCACTGTAACACTCTGATATACCGCACACCCCTCACTGTAACACTCTGATATACCACACACCCCTCACTATAACACTCTGATATACCCCACACCCCTCACTGTAACACTCTGATATACCCCACACCCCTCACTGTAACACTCTGATATACCCCACACTCCCTCACTGTAACACTCTGATATACCCCACACCCCTCACTGTAACACTCTGATATACCGCACACCCCTCACTGTAACACTCTGATATACCACACACCCCTCACTATAACACTCTGATATACCCCACACCCCTCACTGTAACACTCTGATATACCCCACACCTCTCACTCTAACATTCTGATATACCCCACACCCCCTCACTTTAACACTCTGATATACCCCACACCCCTCACTGTAACACTCTGATATACCACACACCCCTCACTATAACACTCTGATATACCCCACACCCCTCACTGTAACACTCTGATATACCCCACACACCTCACTGTAACACTCTGATATACCCCACACCCCTCACTGTAACACTCTG
Organism: Carcharodon carcharias; assembly: GCF_017639515.1. Classification (NCBI taxonomy): domain Eukaryota; kingdom Metazoa; phylum Chordata; class Chondrichthyes; order Lamniformes; family Lamnidae; genus Carcharodon; species Carcharodon carcharias. The sequence goes on from NW_024470724.1 coordinate 564,698, forward strand.
ATATACCCCACACCCCCTCACTGTAACACTCTGATATATCCCACACCCCTCACTGTAACACTCTGATATACCCCACACCCCTCACTGTAACACTCTGATATACTACACACTCCCTCACTGTAACACTCTGATATACCCCACAACCCTCACTGTAACACTCTGATATACCGCACACCCCTCACTGTAACATTCTGATATACCCCACACCCCTCAAAGTAACACTCTGATATACCCCACACCCCTCACTTTAACACTCTGATATACTGCACACCCCTCACTATAACACTCTGATATACCCCACACCCCTCACTGTAACACTCTGATATACCCCACACACCTCACTGTAACACTCTGATATACCCCACACCTCTCACTGTATCACTCTGATATACACCACACCTCTCACTGTATCACTCTGATATACCCCACACCTCTCACTGTATCACTCTGATATACCCCGCACCTCACTGTAACACTCTGATATACCCCACACCCCTCACTGTAACACTCTGATATACCCCACACCCCTCACTGTGACACTCTGATATACCCCACACCCCTCACTGTAACACTGATATACCCCACACCCCTCACTGTGACACTCTGATATACCCCACACCTCACTGTAACGCTCTGATATACCCCACACCCCTCACTGTGACACTCTGATATACCCCACACCCCTCACTGTAACACTGATAAACCCCACACCCCTCACTGTGACACTCTGATATACCCCACACCCCTCACTGTAACACTCTGATATACCCCACACCCCTCACTGTAACACTCTGATATACCCCACACCCCTCACTGTAACACTCTGATATACCCCACACCCCTCACTGTAACACTCTGATATACCCCACACTCCTCACTGTGACACTTTGATATACCCCACACCCCTCACTGTAACATGCTGATATACCCCACACCCCTCACTGTAACACTCTGATATACCCCACACCCCTCACTGTGACACTCTGATATACCAAACACACCTCACTGTAACACTCTGATATACCCCACACCCCTCACTGTAACACTCTGATATACCCCACACCCCTCACTGTAACACTCTGATATACCCCACACGCCTCACTGTAACACATTGATATACCCCACACCCCTCACTGTAACACTCTGACATAACCCACAACCCTCACTGTAACACTCTGATATACCCCACACCCCTCACTGTGACACTCTGATATACCCCACACCTCACTGTAATACTCTGATATACCCCACACCCCCTCACTGTAACACTCTGATATACCCCACAACCCTCACTGTAACACTCTGATATACCGCACACCCCTCACTGTAACATTCTGATATACCCCACACCCCTCAAAGTAACACTCTGATATACCCCACACCCCTCACTTTAACACTCTGATATACTGCACACCCCTCACTATCACACTCTGATATACCCCACACCCCTCACTGTAACACTCTGATATACCCCACACACCTCACTGTAACACTCTGATATACCCCACACCTCTCACTGTATCACTCTGATATACCCCGCACCTCACTGTAACACTCTGATATACCCCACACCCCTCACTGTAACACTCTGATATACCCCACACCCCTCAGTGTGACACTCTGATATACCCCACACCCCTCACTGTAACACTGATATACCCCACACCCCTCACTGTGACACTCTGATATACCCCACACCTCACTGTAACACTCTGATATACCCCACACCCCTCACTGTAACACTCAGATATACCCCACACCCCTCACTGTGACACTCTGATATACCCCACACCCCTCACTGTAACACTGATAAACCCCACACCCCTCACTGTGACACTCTGATATACCCCACACCCCTCACTGTAACACTCTGATATACCCCACACCCCTCACTGTAACACTCTGATATACCCCACACCCCTCACTGTAACACTCTGATATACCCCACACCCCTCACTGTAACACTCTGATATACCCCACACTCCTCACTGTGACACTTTGATATACCCCACACCCCTCACTGTAACATGCCGATATACCCCACACCCCTCACTGTAACACTCTGATATACCCCACACCCCTCACTGTGACACTCTGATATACCAAACACACCTCACTGTAACACTCTGATATACCCCACACCCCTCACTGTAACACTCTGATATACCCCACACCCCTCACAGTAACACTCTGATATACCCCACACGCCTCACTGTAACACATTGATATACCCCACACCCCTCACTGTAACACTCTGACATAACCCACAACCCTCAATGTAACACTCTGATATACCCCACACCCCTCACTGTGACACTCTGATATACCCCACACCCCTCACTGTAACACTCTGATATACCCCACACACCTCACTGTAACACTCTGATATACCCCACACCTCTCACTGTAACATTCTGATATACCCCACACCCCTCACTGTAACACTGATATACCCCACAGCCCTCACTGTGACACTCTGATATACCCCACACCTCACTGTAACACTCTGATATACCCCACACCCCTCACTGTAACACTCAGATATACCCCACACCCCTCACTGTGACACTCTGATATACCCCACACCCCTCACTGTAACACTGATAAACCCCACACCCCTCACTGTGACACTCTGATATACCCCACACCCCTCACTGTAACACTCTGATATACCCCACACCCCTCACTGTAACACTCTGATATACCCCACACCCCTCACTGTAACACTCTGATATACCCCACACTCCTCACTGTGACACTTTGATATACCCCACACCCCTCACTGTAACATGCTGATATACCCCACACTCCTCACTGTGACACTCTGATATACCCCACACCCCTCACTGTAACACTCTGATATACCCCACACGCCTCACTGTAACACATTGATATACCCCACATCCCTCACTGTAACACATTGATATAACCCACACCCCTCACTGTAACACTCTGATATACCCCACACCCCTCACTGTGACAGTCTGAAATACCCCACACTGCTCACTGTAACACTCTGATATACCCCACACCCCTCACTGTGACACTCTGATATACCCCACACCCCTCACTGTAACACTCTGACATAACCCACAACCCTCACTGTAACACTCTGATATACCCCACACCCCTCACTGTGACACTCTGATATACCCCACACCCCTCACTGTAACACTCTGATATACGCCACACCCCTCACTATAACACACTGCTATATCCCACACCCCTCACTGTAACACTCTGATATACCCCACACCACTCACTGTAACACTCTGATATACCCCACACCCCTCACTGTAACACATTGATATACCCCACACCTCACTGTAACACTCTGATATACCCCACACCCCTCACTGTAACACTCTGATATACCCCACACCCCTCACTGTGACACTCTGATATAGCCCATACCCCTCACTGTAACACTCTGATACACCCCACAACCCTCACTGTAACACTCTGATATACCCCACACCCCTCACTGTGACACTCTGATATACCCCACACCCCTCACTGTAACACTCTGATATACCCCACACCCCTCACTGTGACACTCTGATATACCCCACACCCCTCACTTTAACACTCTGATACACCCCAGAACCCTCACTGTAACACTCTGATACACCCCACACCCCTCACTGTAACACTGATATACCCCACACCTCTCACCGTGACACTCTGATATACCCCACACCCCTCACTGTGACACTGTGATATACCCCACACCCCTCACTGTATCACTCTGATATGCCCCACACCCCTCACTGTGACACTCTGATGTACCCCACACCCCTCACTGTAACACTGATATACCCCGCACCCCTCACTGTAACACTCTGATATACCCCACACAACTCACTGTAACACTCTGATATACCCCCCCATACACCCCTCTGGACTCACCCTCACTGCCCGAGCTGTAGGTGACAGACACGGCCGCCTGTTGCCCGTGGGGTGGGGCCGCCGCCCGGGAATGCCCACACCGCTGGTAGCCGGAGGAAGTGCATGTGATCACCGACGGCCTCATCTGTGTGAGGGGGGTGGGGAGAGAGAGAGAGAGCGAGGGCACAGGTCACAGGTCACAGGTCATCGCTCAGCGCGCGAGTCGGCCGGAATTCCCGGGCTGGTGGGGGCGGGGTTCGGGCCTACACGTCTAGGCTTTCGCGCCCCCTACCCCACCAGCTCCGGAATGGAACCCGCGGACGGTCAGTTCTGGCCAGGCCACAGCTCAGTAGAGGTTGGGGGTGGTGGGGTGGTGGCCGGCATTAATTCTCTTTCCCAAGGGGATCGAGCAGAACATCCCATACCCCCCCACCCCCACCTCGGATTTCGGCAGGAGGAGGGACGATCGCATTGAAATATTGAAAACTCTGAAGGGGGTTTGGCTGCTTCAACGCCAGGAGGCCGTTCCCCCTCTCTCCCCCCTCCCCTTCCCCCTCTCCCCCTCCCCCCCTACCCCGCTCTCTCCGGCTGGAGAGTCTAGAACCCGGGGTGGCGGTGGGGCATTGTTGTGTGGGGGGGTGGGGTGGGTTGTCACTGTCGCAGGGTAAGGCTGTCTTGGAAGGAGGCGAGGGGAACTCCCTTCGCTCCGAGGGCTCGGTGGGGGGGGTGGAGGGGGCGACCCCGTCAATTTCCCGAGCCCCGAGGAGGCTTCAGTCCGTTCGAGACAGAGGGCGAGGGATCGGAGGGGGCGGGGAATGCGGTGTCCGGGTTCGAAGGTCGGCCGCAGTGGTTGGTGGTTATTGAGTGGTGGAGCAGGTGCGAGTGGGGGGGGCCGAATGGGCCTCTTCCTCTTCCTGCGTTGCAGGCTTGAGAGGGGCTGAATGGCCTCCTGCTGTTCCTGTGTAACAGGCCCGAGAGGGGCTGATTTGACTCCTCCTGTTCCTGTGTAACAGGCTCGAGAGTGGCTGAATAGCCTCCTCCTGTTCCTGTGTTACAGGCTCGAGAGGGGCTGAATGGCCTCCTCCTGTTCCTGTGTTACAGGCTCGAGGAGGCGGCTGAATGGGCTCCTCCTGTTCCTGTGTAACAGGCTCGAGAGGGGCTGAATGGACCTCCTCCTGTTCCTGTGTAACAGTCTCGAGAGGGGCTGAATGGAACTCCTCCTGTTCCTGTGTAACAGGCTTGAGAGGGGCTGAATGGCCTCCTCCTGTTCCTGTGTAACAGGCTCGAGAGGGGCTGAATGGGGCCTCCTCCTGTTCCTGTGTAACAGGCTCGAGAGGGGCTGAATGGCCTCCTCCTGTTCCTGTGTAACAGGCTCGAGAGGGGCTGAATGGCCTCCTCCTGTTCCTGTGTAACAGGCTCGAGAGGGGCTGATTGGGCCTCCTCCTGTCCCTATTTCCCCATCTGCTCTTCCTCACAATGCGGCCTTCCACAAAGGGTGAATACTGGCTCTCCGAGGATCGGCACAAGGGGGCTGAGCCTGGACTTTATAGCCCTGCCGGGGGTAGTGTCTCCCCCGTGTGTCTGCTGCCCTTGTCCTTCTAGAGGTGGTAGAGGTGGTGGGTTTGGGCGGCGCTGTCGAAGGAGCCTTGGCGAGTTGCTGCAGTGCATCTTGTAGATGGTACACACACTGCTGCCACTGTGCGTCGGTGGTGGAGTGAGTGAATGTTTGCGGATGGGGTGCCCATCAAGCGGGGCTGCTTTGTCCTGGATGGTGTCGAGCTTCTTGAGTGTTGTGGGAGCTGCACTCATCCAGGCAAGTGGGGAATGTCCCATCACACTCCTGACTTGTGCTTTGTAGATGGTGGACAGGCTTTGGGGGAGTCAGGAGGTGAGTTACTCTCCGCAGGATTCCCAGCCTCTGACGAGACATATCTGGGTGAACTTTAACAAGTCTATGATAGACAGTTGGCAAAAGTGTTAAAAAGTAATGCTGGATCCTCGAGTGTCTACGTCGTGGAGAAGAGGAGAAACGAAAGGATGATGCTTCTAAACAACAGCAGACCCCAGGATGACATGTCAGTAGACAGGCCGGAGACAGGGAAGAGCCAGCGGCCCAGGGGAGACCAAGGCCTGGCCGAAGATGCTTTGAAGAGTTTAAAACGTTTCAGTGTGATCACCTCTCGTCCTTCTGCACTCCGGGGAATATCTGGCCGCCCTCTTTAACCGAGTTAACCATCCCCAGGGCACTTCACCGGAGTGTAAATCGGACACACTCTGACCCCGAGCCACACGCGGGGATATTAGAGACAGGTGAGCTAACGCTCGGTCAGAGAGATCAGTTTTTAAGGAGCTTCCCAAAGGAGGAGAGAGAGATAGAGAGAGAGGGAGGTGGAGAGGTTCAGGGAGGGAATTCCAGAGCTCAGGGCCCCCCCCAGGCAGCTGAAGGCACGGCCGCCAATGGTGGAGCGATGGGAATCGGGGGATGCTCGAGAGGCCAGAATTGGAGGAGATCAGAGATCTCGGAGGGTTGTAGGAGGTTACAGAGATTGGGAGGGTTGTAGGGGCTGGAGGAGGTTACAGAGATAGGGAGAGGTGTAGGGGCTAGGGGAGGTTACAGAGATAGGGAGGGTTGTAGGGGCTGGAGGAGGTTACAGAAATAGGGAGGGGTGTAGGGGCTGCAGGAGGTTACAGAGATAGGAAGGGTTGTAGGGGCTGGAGGAGGTTACAGAGATAGGGGTGTAGGGGCTGGAGGAGGTTACACAGATAGGGAGGGTTGTAGGGGCTGGAGGAGGTTACAGAGATAGGGAGGGCTGTAGGGGCTGCAGGAGGTTACAGAGATAGGAAGGGTTGTAGGGGCTGGAGGAGGTTACAGAGATAGGGGTGTAGGGGCTGGAGGAGGTTACAGAGATAGGGAGTGTTGTAGGGACTGGAGGAGGTTACAGAGATAGGGAGGGTTGTAGGGGCTGGAGGAGGTTACAGAGATAGGGAGGGGTGTAGGGGCTGCAGGAAGTTACAGAGTTAGGGAGGGTTGTAGGGGCTGGAGGAGGTTACAGAGATAGGGAGAGGTGTAGGGGCTGGAGGAGGTTACAGGGATAGGGAGGGTTGTAGGGGCTGGAGGGGGTTACAGAGATAGGGAGGGTTGTAGGGGCTGGGGGAGGTTACAAAGATAAGGAGGGTTGTAGGGGCTGGAGGAGATTACAGAGATGGGGAGGGTTGTAGGGGCTGGAGGAGGTTACAGAGATGGGGAGGGTTGTAGGGGCTGGAGGAGGTTACAGAGATAGGGAGGGGTGTAGCGGCTGGAGGAGGTTACAGAGATGGGGGGGTTGTATGGGCTGGAGGAGGTTACAGAGATAGGGAGGGTTGTAGGGACTGGAGGAGGTTACAGAGATAGTGAGGGTTGTAAGGGCTGGAAGAGGTTACAGAGATAGGGAGGGGTGTAGAGGCTGGAGGAAGTTACAGAGATAGGGAGGGGTGTAGGGGCTGGAGGAGGTTACAGAGATAGGGAGGTGTGTATGGGCTGGAGGAGGTTACAGAGATATGGAGGGTTGTAGGGGCTGGAGGAGGTTACAGAGATAGGGAGGGGTGTAGAGACTGGAGGAAGTTACAGAGATAGGGAGGGGTGTAGGGGATGGAGGAGGTTACAGAGATTGGGAAGGGTATAGGGGCTGGAGGAGGTTACAGAGATAAGGAGGGTTGTCGGGGCTGGAGGAGGTTACAGAGATAGGGAGTGTTGTGGGGGCTGGCGGAGGTTACAGAGCTAGGGAGGGTTGTAGTGGCTGTAGGAGGTGACAGACATAGGGAGGGTTGTAGGGGCTGGAGGAGGTTACAGAGATAGGGAGGGGTTGTAGGGGCTGGAGGAGGTTACAGAAATAGGGAGGGGTGTCGTGACTGGATCAGGTTACAGAGATAGGGAGTGTTGTCAGGGCTGGAGGAGGTTACAGAGATAGGGAGGGGTGTAGGGGCTGGAGGAGGTTACAGAAATAGGGAGGGGTGTAGTGACTGGAGGAGGTTACAGAGATAGGGAGTGTTGTCAGGGCTGGAGGAGGTTACAGAGATAGGGAGTGTTGTAGGGGCTGGAGGAGGTTACAGAGATAGAGAGTGTTGTAGGGGCTCGAGGCGGTTACAAAGATAGGGAGGGGTGTAGGCTGGAGGAGGTTACAGAGATAGGGAGGGTTGTCGAGGCTGGAGGAGGTTAGAGAATTATGGAGGGGAGAGGGTGAGGAACCTGGAGGGTTTAGAGAATAAGGATGTGTATTTTTAAATCGAGGCGTTGCTTTAACATGGAGCCAGAGTGGCTCAGCGAGCAGAGGGAGTGATGGCTGCGAACCTTCGATGGGGCGAGGTCTACCGATTTCGCTCCTTAGACGTTCTCCTCCCTCCACCGGTCGCCCGCTAGTGAGGCCCGAGCTGGAGTAACGCATCCAACTCTGGCCCCTGCACCCTGGGGAAGGATGTCGAGGGCCTTGGTGATGTGGGCTGCAGAGGGGATGTACCAGAAGGACCCTCAGGGAGGAAGGGGTTCTTCAGTTCGTTAGCAGAGACCGGAGGTGCCGGGATTGTTCCCCTCGGAGCGGAGAAATTTAAGGGGGGGGGGTGGGAGGTTCAAAATCATGAGGGGGTCTCGATCGAGTGAATGAGGAGAAACTGTTCTCAGTGGCGGGAGGGTCAGTAACCAGAGGGGGTGGGGGAGGTGGGGGGGTGGGGTGGGGGGTGGGGGGTGCGAAACCCAGCTGGCCGCTTACCTGCTGGAGCATGCTGGGAGGCAGCGTGCTCGGGGGGCCGGAGGTCGGGCTGCTGAAACCGGGCCGCTTCTTGACCAGGGCCAGCGGCTGGTCGGCGGGGGGGCCTGGGGCCTGCTGCTGCTGCTGCTGCTGCTGCTTCTGCTGCGGGGAGGTGGGCCCCTCCCTGGCCGTGGGCCTGTCCCTGCCGCGGGGAAAGAACGGACAGGAGAGTGAGAGGGTCACGGGGGGGGCTTGCGCGGCGCCGAGAGGGGCCAGGAAGAGCAGGCCGGAGGGAGAGGGGACCGAGCCTTGGCCTGGTTGGGGGCGTCGGGGTGGGGGGGAGACGAGGGTTAAAGGTCACGTGGAGCTCAGCAACTACCCCCCCCCCCACCCCCCCACCACCTTAAACACATCCACACACTATTCACCTCGAACTCCCCCCACCTCCCCGCCCAATGAAGGGGATTCTTTGCCCAGCGCGGTCAGTGTCGTAGCGAAGGAGGCAAGGCAGCCTAGTCGTGCACAGCAAGGTCCCACGAGCGGCGCGCTGCCGAAAGGCCCGCGTCACCTGTTCTTTTCTTTTGGTGATGTTGGTTGACGGGTAAATAGCGATCGAAGGACGACAGGGAAACCTCCGTCCGCCTCACTCCTCTTCCAACGGAGGCCGTGGGAGCTTTATGTCCACCTGGGAGGGCGGACAGGGGGCCTCAGGGTTAACATCTCACACTGAAGGACAGCACCTCATACAGTGCGGCGCTCCCTCAGCACTGACCCTCCCACAGTGCGGCACTCCCTCAGCACTGACTCTCCGACAGTGCGGCGCTCCCTCAGCGCTGACCCTCCCACAGTGCGGCGCTCCTTCAGCACTGACCCTCCCACAGTGCGGCACTCCCTCAGCACTGACCCTCCGACAGTGCGGCGCTCCCTCAGCACTGACTCTCCGACAGTGCGGCACTCCCTCAGCACTGACCCTCCCACAGTGCGGCGCTCCCTCAGCACTGACTCTCCGACAGTGCGGCGCTCCCTCAGCACTGACCCTCCCACAGTGCGGCGCTCCCTCAGCACTGACTCTCCGACAGTGCGGCACTCCCTCAGCACTGACCCTTCGACAGTGCGGCGCTCCCTCAGCACTGACCCTCCGACAGTGCGGCGCTCCCTCAGCACTGACTCTCCGACAGTGCGGCGCTCCCTCAGCACTGACCCTCCGACAGTGCGGCGCTCCCTCAGCACTGACTCTCCGACAGTGCGGCGCTCCCTCAGCACTGACCCTTCGACAGTGCGGCGCTCTCTCAACACTGACCCAACGCCACCTTCGAATTGTGCGCGTGCGGGAAGGTGTCCGAAAGCGTGCCCAATGTCGCCACGCGCATGCCCGGCGGAGAGCCCTGACCTCCTGGCCAATGGGCTCGCAGCTCTGGAGTGGCACCTCAAACTGACAACCTTCTGTCTCGGATGTGAGTGCGAGACCCACTAAGAGATGGCAGACATAGTATCGAGATACCTGGGAGTGTTTGATGGGGACAGTGTAGAGGGAGCTTTACCCTGTATCTAACCCCGTGCTGTACCTGTCCTGGGAGTGTTTGATGGGGACAGTGTAGAGGGATCTTTACTCTGTATCTAACCCCGTGCTGTTCCTGTCCTGGGACTGTTAAATCCTGGTGCCTTTGGTATCATGTGTGGTTTTACTGAAACGTTGTGATGGTAATATTGTGATTCATAACCTGCTGGTATATCCTGCTACATATGAATCATCCTCTGCCATCATCTGCCACATTAATCCTGTGTGAGGCAGGCTTTTGGCGGGGCCCTTAAACTAGGCCGAGGTACAGCCTGAGGCCTTGTTGCCAGGTCCGACGTGACATCTGCAGCCTGCGCTTCCTGGGGCGGCGGGGGGGGGAGGGGCTGGGTGTTAGTTATTCCCAATTTGGGATATATGTTTTTTCTCCCAAGCTCCACAATCAGTTATTGGCCCAGGCACTCTTGAGCTGCCGGACACGTTCCGGAAAGGCGACCTCATTGCAAACGCGGCTCCTGCCAGGTGTCAGAACTGGCCTGGCACTAACTTCCCCTTTCACCCACATTCCCCCCCGGACTCACTGTCTCATCAGCACAACAGATTTTACATCAACTCGGCCGCTCCGATAACATTGCAAATTCTCACCCAGAATTGAAATACCCCCACCGCCTCGCTACACCCCTCCCTATCTCTGTAACCTCCTCCAGCCCCTACACCCCTCCCTATCTCTGTAACCTCCTCCAGCCGCTACACCCCTCCACATCTCTGTAACCTCTTCCAGGCCCCTACACCCCTCCCTATCTCTGTAACCTCCTCCAGCCCCTACAGCCCTCCCTATCTCTGTAACCTCCTCCAGCCCCTACACCCTTCCCTATCTCGGTAACCTCCTCCAGCCACTACACCCCTCCCTATCTCTGTAACCTCCTCCAGTCCCTACACCCTTCCCTATCTCTGTAACCTCCTCCAGCCACGACAACCCTCCCTATCTCTGTAACCTCCTCCAGTCCCTACACCCCTCCCTATCTCTGTAACCTCCTCCAGCCCCTACACCCTTCCCTATCTCTGTAACCTCCTCCAGCCACGACAACCCTCCCTATCTCTGTAACCTCCTCCAGTCCCTACACCCCTCCCTATCTCTGTAACCTCCTCCAGTCCCTACAACCCTCCCTATCTCTGTAACCTCCTCCAGCCCTGACAACACTCCCTATCTCTGTAAACTCCTCCAGCCACGACAACCCTCCCTATCTCTGTAACCTCCTCCAGCCCCTACAGCCCTCCCTATCCCTGTAACCTCTTCCAGCGCCTTCACCCCTCACTATCTCTGTAACCTCCTCCAGCCCCTACATCCCTCCCTATCTCTGCAACCTCCTCCGGCCCCTACACCCCTCCATATCTCTGTAACCTCCTCCAGCTACTACACCCCACACCATCTCTGTAACCTCCTCCAGCCCCTACATCCCTCCCTATCTCTGCAACCTCCTCCAGCCCCTACACCCCTCCCTATCTCTGTAACCTCCTCCAGCCCCTACACCCCTCTCTATCTCTGTAACATCCTCCTTCCCCTACACCCCTCCCTATCTCTGTAACCTCCTCCAGGCCCCTACACCCCTCCCTATCTCTGTAACCTCCAGCCCCTACAGCCCTCCCTATCTCTGTAACCTCCTCCAGCCCCTACACCTCTCCCTATCTCTGTAACCTCCTCCAGCCCCTACACCCTTCCCTATCTCGGTAACCTCCTCCAGCCACTACACCCCTCCCTATCTCTGTAACCTCCTCCAGTCCCTACACCCTTCCCTATCTCTGTAACCTCCTCCAGCCACGACAACCCTCCCTATCTCTGTAACCTCCTCCAGTCCCTACACCCCTCCCTATCTCTGTAACCTCCTCCAGCCCCTACACCCTTCCCTATCTCTGTAACCTCCTCCAGCCACGACAACCCTCCCTATCTCTGTAACCTCCTCCAGTCCCTACACCCCTCCCTATCTCTGTAACCTCCTCCAGTCCCTACAACCCTCCCTATCTCTGTAACCTCCTCCAGCCCTGACAACACTCCCTATCTCTGTAAACTCCTCCAGCCCCTACACCCCTCCCTATCTCTGTAACCTCCTCCAGCCCCTACAGCCCTCCCTATCCCTGTAACCTCTTCCAGCGCCTTCACCCCTCCCTATCTCTGTAACCTCCTCCAGCCCCTACATCCCTCCCTATCTCTGCAACCTCCTCCGGCCCCTACACCCCTCCATATCTCTGTAACCTCCTCCAGCTACTACACCCCACACTATCTCTGTAACCTCCTCCAGCCCCTACATCCCTCCCTATCTCTGCAACCTCCTCCAGCCCCTACACCCCTCCCTATCTCTGTAACCTCCTCCAGCCCCTACACCCCTCTCTATCTCTGTAACATCCTCCAGCCCCTGCAACCCTCCCTATCTCTGTAACCTCCTCCAGCCCCTACACCCCTCCCTATCTCTCTAACATCCTCCAGCCCCTACAACGCTCCTTATCTCTGTAACCTCCTCCAGCACCTATACCCCTCTCTATCTCTGTAACCTCCAGTCCCTACACCCCTCCCTATCTCTGTAAACTCCTCCAGCCCCTACACCCCTCCCTATCTCTGTAACATCCAGACCCTACACCCCTCCCTATCTCTGTAACCTCCTCCAGCCCCGACAACCCTCCTTATCTCTGTCACCTTCTCCAGTTCCTACACCCCTCCCTATCTCTGCAAACTCCTCCAACCCCTACACCCCCCCACTCATTATAATCTCCTCCAGTCCGTCCCTATCTCTGTGCCCTCCACCAGCCTCTCCAACCCTGCCTATCACTGTAACTTCACCCAGCCCCCTACAACCCTCCCTTTCTCTGTAACTTCCTCCAGCCCCTACACCCCTCCCTATCTCTGTAACCTCCTACACCCCTCCCTATCTCTGTAACCTCCTACACCCCTCCCTATCTCTGTAACCTCCTACAACCCTCTGAGATCTCTGCGCTCCTCCAATTCCGGCCTCTTGAACATCCCCCGATTCCCATCGCTCCACCATTGGCGGCCGTGCCTTCAGCTGCCTGGGGGGGGGGGCCCTGAACTCTGGAATTCCTTCTGTAAACCTCTCCTCCCTCTCTCCCTCCTCCCTCTCTCTCTCTCCCTCACTCTCTCCCTCCTCCTTTAAGACGCCGCTTAAGTACCGACCTCTTTGACCGAGCTTTTGTTTGCCTGTCCCTAACATCCCCTCGAGTGGTTCGGGGTCAGAGTCTGTCTGAGTTACTCTCCTGTGGGGCACCCTGGGGACGTTCTGCCTTGTTAAAGATGCCTTTCGGATGCCGGTTGTTGTTGTAACACCCCACTTTCCACCTTGTACTTACACCATAAGCAATGCGAGGGCCGTCCCGGCCGCTGGAAGGCCTTCCTCCACTGACTGGCCAAGGCCGTTGGGATCTGCCGGATGCTTGCGTTTGATTGGGCAGCTTGGAGGCGGCCCTGTCCTGTGATTGGCTTGTGGCTGCTGCCTCTCACCCGACTTCAAGCTTGGGTGCCCTGCAGAAGAGTTGACAACGCCAATCAGCCACCACCTCCTTTTCCAGCAAGATTCACCCTCTCCCTCCCGCTTCCCTCCTTCCCTTCTTCCACCCCTCAGAGTGCTGTATCTGTCCTGGGAGTGTTTGATGGGGACGGTGTAGAGGGAGCTTTACTCTGTATCTAACCCCGTGCTGTACCTGTCCTGGGAGTGTTTGATGGGGATGGTGTAGAGGGAGCTTTACTCTGTATCTAACCCCGTGCTGTACGTGTACTGGGAGTGTTTGATGAGGATGGTGTAGAGGGAGCTTTACTCTGTATCTAACCCCGTGCTGTACCTGTCCTGGGAGTGTTTGATGGGGACGGTGTAGAGGGAGCTTTATTCTGTATCTAACCCTGTGCTGTACCTGTCCTGTGAGTGTTTGATGGGGATGGTGCAGAGGGAGATTTACTCTGTATCTAACACCGTGCTGTAACTGTCCTGGGAATGTTTGATGTGTGAGGTAGTGTGTGCACTCATGGGTGTGTGAGGGAATGTGTGTGTGTGAGTGCGTGAGGGAGTGTGTGTACAAGTGTGTGAGGGAGTGTGTGTGTGAATGTGCGAGGGAGTGTGTGTGTGAGTGTGCAAGGAAATGTGTGGCATGAGTTAGCAAGAAAAATGTGTGCATGAATGTGCAAGGGAATGTGTGCATGTGTGAGTGTGCAAGGAAGTGTGTGTGCATCAGTGTATGAGGGAGTGTGTGAGGGAGTATGTGTGCGCGTGAGTGTGTGAGGGAGCATGTGCTTAGGTGAATGTGCAAGTGAGTGTCTGCATGTGTGAGTGTGTGAGGGAGAGTGTGCGTACGTGAATGTGTGAGGGAGTGTGCGTACGTGAATGTGTGAGGGAGTGTGTGCGTACGTGAATGTGTGAGGGAGTGTGTGCGTATGTGAGTGTGTGAGGGAGTGTGTGCGTACGTGAGTGTGTGAGGGAGTGTGTGCGTACGTGAGTGTGTGAGGGAGTGTGTGCGTACGTGAGTGTGTGAGGGAGAGTGTGCGTACGTGAGTGTGTGAGGGAGTGTGTGCGTACGTGAGTGTGTGAGGGAGTGTGTGCGTACGTGAGTGTGTGAGGGAGTGTGTGCGTACGTGAGTGTGTGAGGGAGTGTGTGCGTACGTGAGTGTGTGAGGGAGTGTGTGCGTATGTGAATGTGTGAGGGAGTGTGTGCGTACGTGAGTGTGTGAGGGAGTGTGTGCATACGTGAATGTGTGAGGGAGTGTGTGCGTACGTGAGTGTGTGAGGGAGTGTGTGCATACGTGAGTGTGTGAGGGAGTGTGTGCGTACGTGAGTGTGTGAGGGAGTGTGTGAGCACGTGAGTGTGTGAGGGAGTGTGTGCGTACGTGAGTGTGTGAGGGAGTGTGTGCGTACGTGAGTGTGTGAGGGAGTGTGTGCATACGTGAGTGTGTGAGGGAGTGTGTGCGTACGTGAGTGTGTGAGGGAGTGTGTGAGCACGTGAGTGTGTGAGGGAGTGTGTGCGTACGTGAGTGTGTGAGGGAGTGTGTGCGTACGTGAGTGTGTGAGGGAGTGTGTGCGTACGTGAGTGTGTGAGGGAGTGTGTGCGTACGTGAGTGTGTGAGGGAGTGTGTGCGTACGTGAGTGTGTGAGGGAGTGTGTGCGTACGTGAGTGTGTGAGGGAGTGTGTGAGCACGTGAGTGTGTGAGGGAGTGTGTGCGTACGTGAGTGTGTGAGGGAGTGTGTGCGTACGTGAGTGTGTGAGGGAGTGTGTGCGTACGTGAGTGTGTGAGGGAGTGTGTGCGTACGTGAGTGTGTGAGGGAGTGTGTGCGTACGTGAGTGTGTGAGGGAGTGTGTGCGTACGTGAGTGTGTGAGGGAGTGTGTGCGTACGTGAGTGTGTGAGGGAGTGTGTGTGTACGTGAGTGTGGATGCGTTTCCATTTCGCATTGGCTCCCGCTTCTCTAACTTCATTGCCCCACAACTCTGTAAACATTAACTCACCCAAAACACAGCAGCCTCCCCGCACCACAGATCCCCCTCCGCATCCTGACTCGCACAAGCTCCAATTCACACATTAACTCCTGAACTCGCTGGACCACGCTGGTTCCCGGTCAGGCAATGCCTCCACTTTCAAAATTCACATCCTTGTTTTCATATCGTTCCAGCATCCACACTCCTCCAAATCTCAATAACCTCCTGCAGCCCCCAAAATCCTCCCTATTTCCTCTACGCTGTCCCCATCAAACACTCCCAGGACAGGTACAGCACGGGGTTAGATACAGAGTAAAGCTCCCTCTACACTGTCCCCACAAACACTCCCAGGACAGGTACAGCACGGGGTTAGATACAGAGTAAATCTCCCTCTACACTGTCCCCATCAAACACTCCCAGGACAGGTACAGCACGGGGTTAGATACAGAGTAAAGCTCCCTCTACACTGTCCCCATCAAACACTCCCAGGACAGGTACAGCACGTGGTTAGATACAGAGTAAAGCTCCCTCTACACTGTCCCCATCAAACACTCCCAGGAGAGGTACAGCACGGGGTTAGATACAAAGAAAAGCTCCCTCTACACCGTCCCCATCAAACACTCCCAGGACAGGTACAGCACGGGGTTAGATACAGAGTAAAGCTCCCTCTGCACTGCCCCATCAAACACTCCCAGGACAGGTGCAGCACGGGGTTAGATACAGAGTAAAGCTCCCTCTGCACTTTCCCTATGAAACACTCCCTGGACAGGTACAGCATGGGGTTAGATACAGAGTAAAGCTCCCTCTGCACTTTCCCTATGAAACACTCCCAGGACAGGTACAGCACGGGGTTAGATACAGAGTAAGGATCCCTCTACACTGTCCCCATCAAACATTCCCAGGACAGGTACAGCACGGGGTTAGATACAGAGTAAGGATCCCTCTACACTGTCCCCATCAAACATTCCCAGGACAGGTACAGCACGGGGTTAGATACAGAGTAAAGCTCCCTCTACACTGTCCCCATCAAACACTCCCAGGACAGGTACAGCACGGGGTTAGATACAGAGTAAAGCTCCCTCTGCACTGTCCCCATCAAACACTCCCAGGACAGGTACAGCACGGGGTTAGATAAAGAGTAAAGCTCCCTGTACACCGCAGTCACACATGCACTCACATGTACACTCACACCCGCACTCATACTCACACACACGCATGCACTTACTCACACACACATACATACATACGCATGCACACATTCACACACTCACACACATGCACTCACCCACACACACTCACACACTCAGTCTCTCACAAACGCACACATGCACTCACAAACACACCCAAACACATGCACATGGACACACATACGCAGACACAATCACACAAACACACATGCACACACAAGCGCATGCATGCCCCCATGCACACGCACACACACTCACATTGTCTCACACACAGGCAGACACTCATACGCACACACACACACACACCCACACACACACAACCTCTCTCTCTCTCATTCACACAAACACAGACACACATACATTCTCTGTCTCACATACAGGCACACTTTCTCTCCCTCCACACATACACACTTGCAATCTCTCTCTCTCTCTCTCTCACACGCATACACACACACACACACACACAGATGGACACACATACACTCTCTTCTCTCACACACACATTTTCTTGTCTCATACAGATGCAAACACACACTCACTCTCCCACACACATACATTCTCTCTTTCTCTCACACATCTCTCTCACACATTCACTCTCTCGCTTACGCACACACTCTCTCACACACATGCAAACACCGACACACATTCAATCATACACACTGTCTCACACACACTTTCTCTTTTGCTCACACATCTCACTCACACATGCAATCACTCACGCATACATGCACTCACTCACACACACACTCAGTCTCTGACACACACACATACAGTCTCTCACGCACACGCACACACACAAACACACAGATGGACACACATACACAGACATAATCTTACACTCTCACACACACACACACAGGCGCATGCACGCTCCCATGCACACGCACACACACTCACTCACACTGTCTCACACACACACACACACACACACACACACACAGTCTCTCTCTCTAACACATGTACACACACAAACTCAGACACACATACACTGTCTGACATACAGGCACACTCTCTCTTCCTCCACACATACACACACACACACACTCTCGCTCACACACACTCTTTTCTCACACACACATGCAAACACAGACACACACACACATACACTCTCTTTCGCTCACGCATATCTCTCATACACTCACTCTCTCACTCACGCACACACTCTCTCACACACACAAACAGCCACATACACTCTCGCTCACACATCTCACACACATTCTTGCTCACACACACCCTCTCTCTCTCACATGCACAAACACAGACACACACATACACTCTCTCTCACACAAATGCAGACATAGACAAGCACGCACTCACACATGCACTCACTCATTCACACACGCATGCATTCACACATACATTCACTCACTCACATTCTCACACTCACTCATGCACTCACTCACACATGCATGCACTCACTCACTTGCACTCACTCATGCACTCACATTCACACACACATACACAGACACACTCAGTCTCTGACGCACTCACTCACAAACACACATGGACACACATACACAGATAGAGACACAAACTAACACTCACACGCACACACATATACACACAGGCGCATGTACGCTCCCATGCACACGGACACACACCCACTCACACTGTCTCACACTCATACACTCATACACACACACTCTCTCTCTAACACATACACACTCTCTCTTTCACTCACATCTCTCACACACACTTTCTCACTCATGCACACACACACTCTCTCTCACACACACTCTGACACACGTATAAACACAGACACACACACACACACACTCTTGCTCACACACACTCTCTCTCACATGCACAGAGACACATACAAACACTCTCACGTACACACATACTCGCTCACACACAAACACAGACACACACACTCTCACACACACAAACCTGCTCACACACACACACACATCTCTCTCACACACGTATAAACACAGACACACACTCTCTCACGTACACACACACTCGCTCACTCACACACACAAACACAGGCACACACACTCTTTCACACACACCAACTCGCTCACACACACTTTCTCTTTTGCTCACACATCTCTCACACACACTCATTCACGCACACACACTCTCTCACACACGTATAAACACAGACACACACACACTTGCTCATACAAACTCTCTCACACACACACACACACACTCTCTCACATACACACACACACAAATGCACACACAGGCACTCACTCACACATGCACTCACCCACACGCACACACACTCAAACAAGCACTCACACACACACACGTACAAGTACACACTCACGCACACAAGCACACACACTCACACTCTCGCACACACACACACGCACACTCTCTCACACTCGCACACACACATGCACACACACACGCACACACTCACATACACTCACATACACTCTGTCACACACACATACACAGTCACACTCACACCCCCACACACTCACACTCGCACATACACACTCCCACTCACACTTACTTACTGAACGCGCTCTCATACAATGCCTGACTGACACAATCCCCGTGACATAGCCTTGTCCCGACACGCTTACACCCTCCTCCCTTCCAGCTGTCCCTCTCTTTTGAGATCAGAGAAGCTAATCCTTACCTTCCAAGATGTAGACTCGAAACCCATTCATCCCTTTGATGTACTGGTAATTCATCACTGCCATTCTGAAGTTTGCAGTCGAGTGGGGTGGGGTGGGGTGGAGGAGAGAGGGAGAGAGGTGGGGGTGGGTTTGGGGGTGAGAGAAAGATGGAGTGGGTTCACCCCCTCTGAGACCAGTCCTGAGAACACAGTCAGCAGGGGACAGAGGAGGCGCGGTGCAGAATGGCAACCAGTGGATTGAGACTGGCCGCACATCGAGATGGGAATCACCCCACTCTGCCTACCCCCCCTCAGCGATTGAGACACAAAGTCTTCCCCCCCCACCCCCCTTCAGGCTTAAAACTGCTTCTTAGAATTTCACATGTGCACAGGTTGCCACTGGCATCGAAGGTGTGCAGTCACCCTTGGAGTCAAGCTTCTCTCTCTCTCACACACACACTCTCTCTCTTACCCGTTCTCCCTCTCCCTGTCTCTCTCTGTCTCTGTCTCTCTCTCTCTCTCTGTCTCTGTCTCTCTCTCTGTCTGTCTCTCTGTGTCTGTCTCTCTCTCTGTCTCTGTCTCTCTCTCTCTGTCTCTGTCTCTCTCTGTCTCTCTCTCTCTGTCTCAGTCTCTGTCTCTCTCT
Source organism: Carcharodon carcharias (assembly GCF_017639515.1). Classification (NCBI taxonomy): domain Eukaryota; kingdom Metazoa; phylum Chordata; class Chondrichthyes; order Lamniformes; family Lamnidae; genus Carcharodon; species Carcharodon carcharias. The sequence continues at coordinate 584,698 of NW_024470724.1, forward strand.
CTGTCTCTCTCTGACTCTGTCTCTGTCTGTCTCTGTCTCTGTCTCTGTCTCTGTCTGTCTGTCTCTCCCTCTCTCTGTCTCACTCTCAGTCTCTCTCTGTCTCTCTCTCTCTCTGTCACTCTCTCAGGTTCTCTCTCTGTCTGTGTCTAGCTCTCTCTCTGTGTAACTGTATCTCTCTCTCTCCATGCCCTGCAGCACACGTCTAGTCTTGTCCTGTCGACAGGGTGTGCTGTTCGAATCTGGCAGGCAGAGTTTTCTCCATCTCGCAGTCTGCAGACTCCTCCTTCGGCAACTCCACCCATCACCGCCTCACACATTCACTCACCCTCTACCACACACACACTCAGTCACCCTCTCCCACACACAACTCAGTCACCCTCTCGCTCACACTCACTTACCCTCTCCCACACATACACTCACTCACCCTCTCCCACACACAGACTCATTTACCCTCTCCCAAATACACACTCACCCTCTCCCACACACACACACACACCCTCTCCCACACACACACTCACTCACCCTCTCCCACACACACTCACTCACCCTCTCCCACAAACTCACTCACTCACCCTCTCCCACACACACACTCACTCACCCTCACCCACACACTCACTCACCCTCTCCCACACACACACATTCACGCTCTCCCACACACTCACTCACTCACCCTCTCCCACACACATACTCACTCCCCCTCTCCCACAGACACACTCACCCTCTCCCACACACTCACTCACTCACACTCTCCCACGCACACACACGCACCCTCTCCCACACACACACTCACTCCCTCTCTCCCACACACAAACTCACTCACCTTCTCCCACACACAATCACTCACCCCCTCCCACACACACACTCACTACCCCTCTCCCACAGACACACTCACTCACGCTCTCTCACACACACACACACTCACCCTCTCCCACAGACACACTCACTCCAACTCTCCCACACACATACTCACTCACTCTCTCACACACACTCGCTCACTCAACCTCTCCCACACACGCACTCACTCAATCTCTCCCAAACACACACACACACTCAACCTCTCCCACACACACACACTCACTCACCCTCTCCCACACACTCACTCACTCACCCTATCCCACACACACACACACTCACCCTCTCCCACACACACACTCACTCACCCTCTCCCACAGACACACTCACTCCACCTCTCCCACACACAAACTCACTCAATCTCTCGCACACACTCGCTCACTCAACCTCTCCCACACACACACTCAACCTCTCCCACACAATCAATCACCCTCTCCCACAAACACGCACACACTCACCCTCTCCCAAGCACACACACACACTCACCCTCTCACACAAACAAACTCACTCAATTTCACCCACACACACACACTCACTCACCCACTCCCACACACTGGCACACTCACCCTCTCCCACACACTCAACCTCTCTCACACACTCACTCACTCACCCTCTCCCACACACACACACACTCACCCTCTCCCACAGACACAATCTCACCCTCCCCAAACACACACACTCTCACCCTCTCCCACACACACACTCACTCACCCTCTCCCAAAAACACATTCACTCACACTCTCCCACACACACACTCTCGCACACACACACAAACACACCCTCTCCCACACACACTCACACACCCTCGCCCACACACGCACTCACCCTCTCCCACACACACACACTCACCCTCTCCCACAGACACACTTACCCTCTCCCACAAACACACACTCACCCTCTCCCACACACACACTCACTCACCCTCTACCACACATCCCCTCACCCTCTCCATTACACACACTCAGTCACCCTGACCCACACACACACTCACCCTCTCCCACACAAAACGACACACTGACCCTCTCCCACACCCACACACACACTCACCCTCACCCTCACACACACACTCACTCACTCTCTCCCAAACACACACACACTCACCCTCTCCCACAGACACACTCACCCACCCTCTCCCACAAACACATTAAGTGTCCCTCTCCCACACACACACTCACTCACCCTCTCCCACAAACACACAATCACCCTGTCCCACACACACACTCACTCAGCCTCTACCACACACACCCTCACCCTCTCCCACACAAACACACACACTCACCCTCTCCCACAAACAAACACACACACTTACCCACTCCCACACACACTCTCACCCTCTCTGACACACACACTCACTCACCCTCTCTCACACACACACTGACCCTCTCCCACACACACTCACCCTCTCACACACAAAAACACACACACTCTCCCACACAAACACACACTCACCCTATCCCACACACAATCAATCACCCTCTCCCACACACACACTCACTCACCCTCTCCCACTCACTCACACACTCACCCTCTCCCCCATACACACTCACCCTCTCCCACAGACACACTTACCCTCTCCCACAAACACACACTCACGCTCTCCCACACACACACTCACTCACCCTCTACCACACACCCCCTCACCCTCTTCATTACACACACTCACTCACCCTGACCCACACACACACTCACCCTCTCCCACAGAAAAAGACACACTGACCCTCTCCCACACCCACACACACACTCACCCTCACCCTCACACACACACTCACTCACTCTCTCCCAAACACACACACACTCACCCTCTCTCACAAACACACACACACACTTACCCTCTCCCACACACACTCTCACCCACTCCGACACACACACACTCCCTCACCCTCTCCAACACACACACTGACCCTCCCCCACACACACTCACTCACCTTCTCTCACACAAACACACACTCACACTGCCCCACAAAAACACACACTCACCCTCTCCCACACACACTCAATCACACTCTTCCACTCACTCACTCACTCCCACTCTCCAAACACATACTCACTTACCCTCTCCAACACACACACTTACTCACCCTCTCCCACGCACACACAAACTCACACTCTCCCACACAGACACACACTCACCATCTCCCAAACACTCACTCACAAACACTCTCCCACACACACACACACTTCCCCTCACACACACACACTCACTCACCCTCTCCCACATGCACACACACTCACCCCCTCCCACACACACACCCACTCACCCTCTCCCAAATGCACACACACTCACCCTCTCCCACACACACTCACACCCTCTCCCACACACACTCACCCTCTCCCATACACACACTCACTCACCGTATCCCACACACGCACTCACCCTCTCACACACACACACACTCACCCTCACCATCACACACACACTCACTCACCCTCTCCCACACACACACTCACCCTCACACACACACACTCACCCTCACCGTCACACACACACTCACTCATCCTCTCCCACACAAACACAAACTCACACTCTCCCATGCAAACACACACTCACCCTCTCCCACACACACTCAGTCACCCTCTCCCACACAAACACTCACTCACCCTCTCCCACTCACTCACTCACTCCCCCTCTCCATACACCTACTCACTCAACCTAACCAACACACACACTCACTCTCCCTCTCGCACACAAACACAAATTCACACTCTCCCACAGAAACACACACTCACCCTATCCCACACACACTCAGTCACTCTCTCCCACACAAACACTCATGCACCCTCTCCCACTCACTCACTCACTCCCCCTCTCCAAACACATACTCACTCACCCTCTCCAACACACATGCTCACTCACCCTCTCCAACACACACACTCACTCACCCTCTCCCACACACACACACACTTACCCTCTCCTGCACAGACACACACTCACCATCTCCCAAACACTCACTCATTCACTCTCTCCCACACACACACTTACCCTCTCCCACAGACACACACACACACTCACCATCTCCCACACACACACTCACTCACCCCCTACCACACACAGTCACTCACCCTCTCCCAAACACACACACACTCACCCTCTTACACACAGACTCACACCCTCTCCCACACACGCTGACCATCTCCCATACACACACTCAATCACTGTATCCAACACACACACTCACCCTCTCACACACACACACACTCACCCTCTCCCACACACACACACACTCACCCTCTCCCACACACACACACAACCTCTCTCACACACACTCAATTACACTCTCCCACACTCATACTGACTCACCCTCTCCCACAAACTCACTCACCCTCTCCCACACACACATTCACCCTCTATCCCACCCACACAAACACTCACCCTCACATACACACACACTCACTCACTCTCTCCCGAACACACACACACTCACCCTCTCCCACAAATGCACACACACACTTACCCTCTCCCACACACACTCTCACCCACTCCGACACACACACACTCACTCACCCCCTCCCACCCACACACACTCACCCTCTCCCAGACACACACTGACCCTCTCCCACACACACTCACCCTCTCTCACACAAACACACACTCACACTCTCCAACACAAACACACACTCACCCTATCCCACACACACTCAATCACCCTCTCCCACACACACACTCACTCAGCCTCTCCCACTCACTCACTCAATCCCCCTCTCCCAAACACACACAAACTCACACTCTCCCACAAACACACACACATTCTCCCGCACACACACATCCTCTCCCATACACACACTCAATCAACGTATCCCACACACACACTCACCCTCTCACACACACACACACTCACCCTAACCATCACACACACACTCACTCACCCTCTCCAACACACACACACTCACCCTCTTCCACAAACACACATACTGACCCTCTCCCACAAACACACACACTCAACCTCTCCCACACAGACTCAATTACCCTCTCTCACACACACACTTACTCACCCTCTCCCACAAACGCACACACACCCTCTCCCACACACAAACTCACTCATCCTCACGCTCACACACACTCACCCTCTCCCACAGACAAACACTCACCCTCTCCCACACCCACACAAACAATCACCCTCACACACACTCACCCTCTCCCACAAACACACACACACACTTACCCTCTCCCACACACACTCTCACCCACTCCGACACACACACACTCACTCACCCTCTCCAACACACACACTGACCCTCTCCCACACACACTCACTCACCTTCTCTCACACAACACACACTCACACTGCCCCACAAAAACACACACTCACCCTCTCCCACACACACTCAATCACCCTCTTCCACTCACTCACTCACTCCCACTCTCCAAACACATACTCACTTACCCTCTCCAACACACACACTTACTCACCCTCTCCCACGCACACACACACTCACACTCTCCCACACAGACACACACTCACCATCTCCCAAACACTCACTCACAAACACTCTCCCACACACACACACACTTCCCCTCACACACACACACTCACTCACCCTCTCCCACACGCACACACACTCACCCCCTCCCACACACACACCCACTCACCCTCTCCCAAATGCACACACACTCACCCTCTCCCACACACACTCACACCCTCTCCCACACACACTCACCCTCTCCCATACACACACTCACTCACCGTATCCCACACACGCACTCACCCTCTCACACACACACACACTCACCCTCACCATCACACACACACTCACTCACCCTCTCCCACACACACACTCACCCTCACACACACACACTCACCCTCACCGTCACACACACACTCACTCATCCTCTCCCACACAAACACAAACTCACACTCTCCCATGCAAACACACACTCACCCTCTCCCACACACACTCAGTCACCCTCTCCCACACAAACACTCACTCACCCTCTCCCACTCACTCACTCACTCCCCCTCTCCATACACCTACTCACTCAACCTAACCAACACACACACTCACTCTCCCTCTCGCACACAAACACAAATTCACACTCTCCCACAGAAACACACACTCACCCTATCCCACACACACTCAGTCACTCTCTCCCACACAAACACTCATGCACCCTCTCCCACTCACTCACTCACTCCCCCTCTCCAAACACATACTCACTCACCCTCTCCAACACACATGCTCACTCACCCTCTCCAACACACACACTCACTCACCCTCTCCCACACACACACACACTAACCCTCTCCTGCACAGACACACACTCACCATCTCCCAAACACTCACTCATTCACTCTCTCCCACACACACACTTACCCTCTCCCACAGACACACACACACACTCACCATCTCCCACACACACACTCACTCAACCCTACCACACACAGTCACTCACCCTCTCCCAAACACACACACACTCACCCTCTTACACACAGACTCACACCCTCTCCCACACACGCTGACCATCTCCCATACACACACTCAATCACTGTATCCAACACACACACTCACCCTCTCACACACACACACACTCACCCTCTCCCACACACACACACACTCACCCTCTCCCACACACACACACACAACCTCTCTCACACACACTCAATTACACTCTCCCACACTCACACTGACTCACCCTCTCCCACAAACTCACTCACCCTCTCCCACACACACATTCACCCTCTATCCCACCCACACAAACACTCACCCTCACATACACACACACTCACTCACTCTCTCCCGAACACACACACACTCACCCTCTCCCACAAATGCACACACACACTTACCCTCTCCCACACACACTCTCACCCACTCCGACACACACACACTCACTCACCCCCTCCCACACACACACACTCACCCTCTCCCAGACACACACTGACCCTCTCCCACACACACTCACCCTCTCTCACACAAACACACACTCACACTCTCCAACACAAACACACACTCACCCTATCCTACACACACTCAATCACCCTCTCCCACACACACACTCACTCAGCCTCTCCCACTCACTCACTCAATCCCCCTCTCCCAAACACACACAAACTCACACTCTCCCACAAACACACACACATTCTCCCGCACACACACATCCTCTCCCATACACACACTCAATCAACGTATCCCACACACACACTCACCCTCTCACACACACACACACTCACCCTAACCATCACACACACACTCACTCACCCTCTCCAACACACACACACTCACCCTCTTCCACAAACACACATACTGACCCTCTCCCACAAACACACACACTCAACCTCTCCCACACAGACTCAATTACCCTCTCTCACACACACACTTACTCACCCTCTCCCACAAACGCACACACACCCTCTCCCACACACAAACTCACTCATCCTCTCGCTCACACACACTCACCCTCTCCCACAGACAAACACTCACCCTCTCCCACACCCACACAAACAATCACCCTCACACACACATGCACTCACTTACTCTCTCCCAAATACACACACACTCACCCTCTCCCACAAACACACACACACACTTACCCACTCCCACACACACTCTCACCCTCTCCGACACACACACACACTCACTCACTCTCTCCCACACACACACACACACTTACCCACACCCACACATACTCTCACCCTCTCCGACACACACACACACACACCCTCCCCCACTCAAACACACAGTAATATTCTCCCACACAAACACAAACTCACCCTCTCCCACACACACACTCACTCACCCTCTCCCACACACACACACACACTCACCCTCTCCCACACACTCACTCACTCCACCACTCCCACACACATACTCACTCACCCCCTCCCACACACACACTTATTCACACTCTCCCACAAACACTCACCCTCTCCCATACAAACACACACTCACCCTATCCCACACACATTCAATCATTCTCTCCCACCGACAAACTCAATCACCCCCTCCCACACACACGCTCACTCACCCTCTCCCAAACTCACACACACTCACCCTCTCCCACACACACTCACAACCTCTCCCACTCTCACACATCGTCTCCCATAAACAGACTCAATCACTGTATCCCACACACACACTCACCCTCTCACGCACACACACACTAACCCTCACCCTCACACACACACACACTGACCCTCTCCCACACACACTCACCCTCTTCCATACAAACACACACTCACCCTATCCCAGACACATTCAATCATTCTCTGCCACACACAAACTCAATCACCCCCTCCCCCACACACACTCACTCACCCTCTCCCAAACACACACACACTCACCCTCTACCACACACACTCACACCCTCTCCCACACACACACATCATCTCCCATAAACACACTCAATCACTGTATCCCACACACACACTCACCCTCTCACACACACACACACTAACCCTCACCCTCACACACACACACACACACTCACCCTCTCCCACACACACTCAAACCCTCTCGCACACACACACCCTCTCCCATACACACACTCAATTACCGTATCCGACACACACACTCACCCTCACCATCACACACACACTCACTCACCCTCTCCCACACACACACACACTCACCCACTCCCACACAAACACACACACCCTCTCCCACACACACTCAGTTACCCTCTCCCAAATACACAATTACTCACTCTCTCCCACAACCACACACTCACCCTCTCCCCAACACACACTCACTCACCCTCTCCCACACAAACACTCACCCTCTCCCACACAAACACACACACTCACTCTCTCCCCCCCCACACACACACTCACCCTCTCGCACAAAAACACACACACACTTAACCTCTCCCACACACACTCTCACCCTCTCTGACACACACACACTAACACCCTCTCCCACACACACTCTCCCTCGCCCATACACATACTCACTCACCATATCCAACACACACTCACTCATCCTCTCCCACACAAACACACACTCACACTCTCCCACACAAACACACACTCACCCTCTGCCACACACACTCAATCACCCTCTCCCAAACACACACACATTCACCGTCTCCCACTTACTCACTCACACCCCCTCTCCAAACACATACTCACTCAGCCTCTCCAACACACACACTCACTCACCCTCTCCCACACAAACAGACATTCACCCTCTCCCACACACACACACTGACCCTCTCCCACACACACTCACTCACCCTCTCCCACACAAACACACACTCATACTCTCCCACACAAACACACACTCACCCTCTCCCACACACACTCAATCACCCTATTCCAAACACACACACACTCACCCTCTCCCACTCACTCACTCACACCCCCTCTCCAAACACATACTCACTCACCCTCTCCAACACACACACTCACTCACCCTCTCCCATACACACACACACTCAGCATCTCACACACAGACACACACTCACCATCTCCCAAACACTCACTCACTCGCAGTCTCCCACACACACACACACACGTACCCTCTCCCACACACACTCACCCTCTCTCACACACACACTCACTCAACCCATCCCACACACACACTCACTGACCCTCTACCAAACACACATACACTCACCCTCTCCCACACACACACTCACCCTCTCCCACACACACACTCACTCACCCTCTCCCACACACTTACCCACCGTCTCCCACAAACACACAATCACCCTCTCCCACACACACACACTCACTCACCCTCTACCACACACACCCTGACCCTCTCCATTACACAGACTTAACCACCCTCTCCCACAAACACACAATCACCCTCTCCCACACACACACTCGCTCACCCTCTCCCCCACACACACACTCACTCTCCCTCTCCCACACACACACACACTCACCCTCTCCCACACCCACACACACACTCACCCTCACACACACACACACACTCACCCTCTCCCACACCCACACACACACTCACCCTCACACACACACACACACACACTCACTGTCTCCCAAACACACACACACTCACCCTCTCCCACAAACACACACACACACTTACCCTCTCCCACACACACTCTCATCCTCTCCGACACACACACACTCACTCACCCTCTCCCGCACACACAAACTCACCCTCTCCCACACATACACAAACTCACCATCTCCCAGACACACACTCACTCAGCCTCTCCCACACACACTTATTCACCCTCTCCCACAAACACACAATCACCCTCTCCCACACACACACTCAATCACCCTCTACCACACACCCCCTCACACTCTCCATTACACACACTCACTCACCCTCTCCCACACACACACACTCACCCTCTCCCACACACACTCTCACCCTCTCCGACACACACACACTCACTCTTCCTCTCCCACACACACACACTGACCCTCTCCCAAACACACTCACCCTCTCCCATACAAACACACACTCACCCTATCCCACACACATTCAATCACTCTCTCCTAAACACACACACACTCACCTTCTCCCACAAACACACACACACACTTAACCTCTCCCACACACACTCTCGCCCTCTCCGACACACACACACTCACGTCTCCCACACACTCTCACCCTCTCCCACACAAATACACACACTCACTCTCTCCCCCCACACACACACTCACCCTCACACACACACATTCACTCACTCTCTCCCAAACACACACACACTCACACTCTCCCACAAACACACACACACACTTAACCTCTCCCACACACACTCTCACCCTCTCCGACACACACACACTCACACCCTCTCCCACACACACTCAGCCTCTCCCATACACACACTCAATCACCATATCCAACACGCTCTCACTCATCCTCTCCCACACAAACACACCCTCACCCTCTCCCACAAACACTCACTCATCCTCTCCCACACAAACACACACTCATACTCTCTGACACAAACACACACTCACCCTCTCCCACACACACTCAATCACCCTCTCCCAAACACACACACACTCACCCTCTCCCACTCACTCACTCACACCCCCTCTCCATACACATACTCACTGACCCTCTCCAACACACACAACCACTCACCCTCTCCCACACAAGCGCAATTCACCATCTCCCACACACACACACTGACCCTCTCCCACATACACTCACTCACCCTCTCCAACACAAACACACACTCATACTCTCCCACACAAACACACCCTCACCCTCTCCCACACACACTTAATCACCCTCTCCTAAACACACACACACTCACCCACTCCCATTCACTCACTCACACCCCCTCTCCAAACACATACTCACTCACCCTCTCCAACACACACACGCACTCACCCTCTTCCATATACACACACTCACCATCTCCCACACAGACACACACTCACCATCTCCCAAACACTCAGTCACTCACCCTCTCCCACACACACACACACGTACCCTCTCCCACACACCCACTCTCACCCTCTCCCAGACATACACTCACTCAACCCCTCCCACACACACACTCACTCAACCTCTACCAAACACACACACACTCACACTCTCCCACACACACTCACACCCTCTCCCACACACACTCACACTCTCCAATACTCACATTCACTCACCGTATCCCACACACACACTCACTCTCTCACACTCACACACACTCACCCTCACCGTCACACACACACTCACTCACCCTCTCCCACACACACAATTACCCTCTCCCACACACACTCACTCACCATATCCCACACACACTCACTCACCCTCACCGTGAAATGCACTCACTCACCCTCTCCCACACACACACACTCACCCTCACCGTCACACACACTCACTCACCCTCTCCCACACACACACACTCACCCTCTCCCACACACACACACACTCACCCTCTCACACACACACACACTCACCCTCACTGTCACACACAGTCACTCACCCTCTCCCACAAACACACACTCACCATCTGCCAAACTCACACACAGTCACCCTCTCACACACAAACACTCAACCTCTCCCAAAAGCACTCAATTACCCTCTCCCACACATGCACTCATTCACCCTCTCCCACACATTCACTCACTCCCCCTCTCCCACAGACACACTCACACCCTCTACCACACACACACATCCTCTCCCATACACACACTCAATCACCGTATCACACACACACACTCACCCTCTCACACACACAGACACTCACCCTCACCGTCACACACTCACTCACTCACCCTCTCCCACACACACACACACTCACCCTCTTCCACACACACACACTCAACCTCTCCCATACACGCACTTACTCACCCTCTACCACACAGACCCTCACCCTCTCCATTACACACACTCACTCAAGCTCTCCCACACACACACTCACCCTCTCCCACACAAACACACACACTGACCCTTTCCCAAACATACACACACACTCACCCTCTCCCAAACCCACACACCCACACCCTCTCCCACAAACACACACACACACACTTACCCTCTCCTACACACACGCTCACCCACTCCGACACACACACACTCACTCACCCTCTCCCACAAACACTCACTCACCCTCTCCCACACAAACACACACTCATACTCTCCGACACAAACACACACTCACCCTCTCCCACACACTCTCAATCACCCTCTCCCAAACAAACACATACTCACCCTCTCCCACTCACTCACTCACACCCCCTCTCCAAACACACACTCACTGACCCTCTCCCACACACACACGCACTCACCCTCTCCCACACAAGCACACATTCACATTCTCCCACACACACACACTGACCCTCTCCCACACACATGCACTCACCCTCTCCCACACAAACACACACTCATACTCTCCCACACAAACACACCCTCACCCTCTCCCACACACACTCAATCACCCTCTCCTAAACACACACACACTCACCCACTCCCACTCACTCACTCACAGCCCCTCTCCAAACACATACTCATTCACCCTCTCCAACACACACACTCACTCACCCTCTCCCATATACACACACTCACCATCTCCCACACAGACACACACACACCATCTCCCAAACACTCAGTCACTCACCCTCTCCCCCACACACACACAAGTACCCTCTCCCACACACACACATTCTCACCATCTCCCAGAGACACACTCACTCAACCCCTCCCACACACAAACTCACTCACTCCACCACTCCCACACACATACTCACTCACCCTCTCCCACACATACACTTATTCACCCTCTCCCACAAACCTCCACCCTCTCCCATACAAACACGCACTCACCCTATCCCACACACATTCAATCATTCTCTCCCACAGACAAACTCAATGATCCCCTCCCACACACACGCTCACTCACCCTCTCCCAAACACACACACACTCACCCTCTACCACACACACTCACAACCTCTCCCACACTCACACATCGTCTCCCATAAACAGACTCAATCACTGTATCCCACACACACACTCACCCTCTCACGCACACACACACTAACCCTCACCCTCACACACACACACACTGACCCTCTCCCACACACACTCACCCTCTCCCATACAAACACACACTCAACCTATCCCAGACACGTTCAATCATTCTCTGCCACACACAAACTCAATCACCCCCTCCTACACACACACACTCACCCTCTACCACACACACTCACACCCTCTCCCACACACACACACATCCTCTCCCATAAACAGACTCAATCACTGTATGCCACACACTCACTCACCTTCCCACACACACACACACTAACCCTAACCCTCACACAAACACACACTCACCCTCTCCCACACACACACACACCCTCTCCCATACACACACTCAATCACTGTATCCCACACACACACACTCACCCTCATCATCACACACACACTCACTCACCCTCTCCCACACACACACACTCACCCTCTCCCACAAACACACACTCACCCTCTCCCCCACACACACTCACTCACCCTCTCCCACACACAAACTCACCCTCTCCCACACAAACACACACAATCACTCTCTCCCCACACACACACACACACTCACCCTCTCCCACACACACACACTCACTCTCCCTCCCCCACACACACACACTCACCCTCTCCCACACACACGCACACACTCACCCTCACACACACACATTCACTCATTCTCTCCCACACAAACACACACTCTCCCACACAAACACACACACCCCTCTGCCACACAAGCACACACTCATACTCTCCCACACTAACACACACTCACCCTCTCCCACACCCACACACACACTCAACCTCACACACACACACACTCACTCTCTCCCAAACACACACACACACACACTCACCCTCTCCCACACAAACACACACTCACCCTGTCCCACACACACTCTCATCCTCTGCGACACTCACACACTCACTCTTCCTCTCCCACACACACTGACACTCTCCCACACACACTCACCCTCTCCCATACAAACACACACTCACCCTATCCCACACACATTCAATCATTCTCTCCCACAAACAAACTCAATCACCCCCTCCCACACACACACTCACTCACCCTCTCCCAAACACACACACACTCACCCTCTTCCACACACACTCACACACTCTCCCACACACACACATCCTCTCCCATACACACACTCAATCACTGTATCCCACACACACACTCACCCTCTCACACACACACACTAACCCTCACCCTCACACACACACACTCACCCTCTCCCACACACACTCACACCCTCTCGCACACACACATCAACCTCTCCCACACACGCACTTACTCACCTCTACCACACAGACCTTCACCCTCTCCATTACACACACTCACTCAACCTCTCCCACACACACTCACCCTCTCCCACACAAACACACACACTCACCCTTTCCCAAACACACACACACTCACCCTCTCACACCCACACACCATCACCTCTCCCACAAACACACAACACACACTTACCCTCTCCCACACACACGCTCACCCACTCCGACACACACACACTCACTCACCCTCTCCTACAGGACACACACTCACCCTCCCCACACACACACACACAATGGACCCACACACACACTCACTCACCATCTCCCACACACACACTTATTCACCCTCTCCACAAATACACAATCACCCTCTCCCACACACACATCACTCACCCTCACCACAAAACACACTCACCCTCTCGCACAAACACACACACACACTTAACCTCTCCCACACACACTCTCACCCTCTCTGACACACACACAATCACACCTCTCCCACACACACTCTCCCTCTCCCATACACATATTCACTCACCATATCCATCACACACTCACTCATCCTCTCCCGCACAAACACACACTCACCCTCTCCCACACAACACACCACTCACCCTCTCCCAAACACACACACACTCACCCTCCCCCAAACACACACACACTCACCCTCTCACACGAACAAACACACACACACTTACCTCTCCCACACACGCTCTCACCCATTCCAGACACACACACTCACTCACCTCTCCTACACACACAACTCACCTCTCCCACACCACACACACACACTAACCCTCTCCACACAATCACACAGACTCACCCTCTTCCACACACACTAACCCTCTCCACACCCACAAACACACTCACCCTCACACAAACAAACACTCACTCTCTCCCAAACACACACACACTCACCCTCTCCCACACACTCTCTCACACTCTCTGACACGCACACACACTCACTCACCCTCTCCCACAAACACACTCAGTCACCCTCTCTCCAACACACAGACAATCAGACTCTCTCACACACATTCACACCCTCTCCCACACACACTCACCCTCTCCCATACACACACTCACTCACCGTATCCCACACACACAGTCACCCTCTCACACACACCCACACTCAACCTCACCGTCACGCACACACTCAATCACCCTCTCCCACACACACATCACCCTCTCCCACACACACTCACCCTCTCCCACACACACACTCACTCACCGTATCCCACACACACACAAACTCAGACTCTCCCACACAAACACACACTCACCCTCTCCCACACACACTCCATCACCCTCTCCCACACAAACACTCACTCACCCTCTCCCACTCACTCACTCACTCCCCCTCTCCAAACACATACTCACTCACCCTCTCCAACACACACACTCACACACCCTCACCCCACACACACACATGCTCTCACTCACCCACACAGACACACACTCACCATCTCCCAACATTCACTCATTCACCCTCACCCCACACACAAACACTTACCCTCTCCCACACACACACACACACCCTCCCACACACACACTCACCCTTTCCCACACAAACAAACACACTCACCCTCACACACACACACACACACTCACTCTCTCCCAAACACACACAGACTCAACCGTCTCCCACAAAAACACAACACAATTACCCTCTCCCACACGCACTCTCACTCTCTCGTGACACACTCACACTCACTCAACCTCTCCCCACACACTCACTCACCCTCTCCCAACACAAACACACACTCATACTATCCCCACACAAAAACACACTCACCCTCTCCCCCCCACACACACTCACTCGCTCACCTCACTCACTCACTCTCCCTCTCCAAACACATACTCACCCTCTCCAACACACCAGACACCACTCACAATCTCCCCACACACACACTCACTCACCCTCTCCCACACACACAGACTCTCACCCTCTCCCACCACAACACCCTAACTCACCCTCTCCTACACACACACTCACTCACCCTCTCCCACACACACACTCACTCACCCTCTCCCACACAAACACACATACTCACCTCTCCCACAAACAAAGATACACACACTCACACTCTCCACACCCACACACACTACTCACCCTCACACACACACACTCACTCACTCTCTCCCAAACACACACACAATCACCCTCTGCCACACACACACATACGCACGCTCACCTCCCCCACACCCACACACACAAGTCACCCTCACACACACACACACTCTCACCCTCTCCCCCACACACACACTTGCTCACCCTCTCCCACAAATACACACTCAGCCACTCCCACACACACATTCACTCACCCTCTACAACACGCACACTCACCCTCTGCCCACAAACACACACACTCACCCATCCCACGCACACACTCACACCCTCTACCCACACACACTCACTCACCCTCTCCACACACAACATGCACACTCACCCTCTCCACGCACACAGATACAAACAGTCACACTCTCCCACACCCATACACACACTCACCCTCTCCCACACACACACTCACTCACCCTCTCCCACAAACACACTCACCCTCTCGCACAAACACACACACACACTTAACCTCTCCCACACACACTCTCACCCTCTCTGACACACACTCAATCACACCCTCTCCCACACACACTCTCCCTCTCCCATACACATATTCACTCACCATATCCATCACACACTCACTCATCCTCTCCCGCACAAACACACACTCACCCTCTCCCACACAAACACACACACTCACCCTCTCCCAAACACACACACACTCACAACCTCCCACACCCACACACACTCACCCTCTTTCACAAACATACACACACACTTACCCTCTCCCACACACACTCTTACCCATTCCAAGACACACACACTCACTCACCCTCTCCTACACACACACACTCACCCTCTCCCACACACACACACACTAACCCTCTCCCACACAATCACACAGACTCACCCTCTTCCACACACACTAACCCTCTCCCACACCCACAAACACACTCACCCTCACACAAACAAACACTCACTCTCTCCCAAACACACACACACTCACCCTCTCCCACACACTCTCTCACACTCTCTGACACACACACACACTCACTCACCCTCTCCCACAAACACACTCACTCACCCTCTCTCCAACACACAGACAATCAGACTCTCTCACACACACTCACACCCTCTCCCACACACACTCACCCTCTCCCATACACACACTCACTCACCGTATCCCACACACACAGTCACCCTCTCACACACACCCACACTCAACCTCACCGTCACGCACACACTCAATCACCCTCTCCCACACACACAATCACCCTCTCCCACACACACTCACCCTCTCCCATACACACACTCACTCACCGTATCCCACACACACACAAACTCAGACTCTCCCACACAAACACACACTCACCCTCTCCCAACAACACTCCATCACCCTCTCCACACAAACACTCACTCACCCTCTCCCACTCACTCACTCACTCCCCCTCTCCAAACACATACTCACTCACCCTCTCCAACACACACACTCACACACCCTCACCCACACACACACATGCTCTCACTCACCCACACAGACACACACTCACCATCTCCCAAACATTCACTCATTCACCCTCACCCACACACACAAACACTTACCCTCTCCCACACACACACACACACCCTCCCACACACACACTCACCCTTTCCCACACAAACAAACACACTCACCCTCACACACACACACACTCACTCACTCTCTCCCAAACACACACAGACTCACCGTCTCCCACAAAAACACACACACTTACCCTCTCCCACACGCACTCTCACTCTCTCTGACACACTCACACTCACTCAACCTCTCCCACACACACTCACTCACCCTCTCCCACACAAACACACACTCATACTATCCCACACAAAAACACACTCACCCTCTCCCCCCCCACACACACTCACTCGCTCCCACTCACTCACTCACTCTCCCTCTCCAAACACATACTCACCCTCTCCAATACACAGACACACGCACCATCTCCCACACACACACACACTCACCCTCTCCCACACACACACACACTCACCCTCTCCCACACACACACTCACTCACCCTCTCCCACACACACACTCACTCACCCTCTCCCACACACACACTCACTCACCCTCTCCCACACAAACACACACACTCACCCTCTCCCACAAACAAAGATACACACACTCACACTCTCCCACACCCACACACACTACTCACCCTCACACACACACACTCACTCACTCTCTCCCAAACACACACACAATCACCCACTGCCACACACACACATACGCACGCTCACCCTCTCCCACACCCACACACACAAGTCACCCTCACACACACACACACTCACTCAATCTCTCCCAAACACACACACACTCACCCTCTGCACAAACACACGCACACACTTACCTTCTCCCACACGCACTCTCACCTGCTCTGACACACACACTCTCACTCACCCTTTCCCACACACACACACTCTCACCCTCTCCCACACACACACTTGCTCACCCACTCCCACAAATACACACTCAGCCACTCCCACACACACATTCACTCACCCTCTACAACACGCACACTCACCCTCTGCCACACAAACACACACACTCACCCATCCCACGCACACACTCACTCACCCTCTACCACACACACACTCACTCACCCTCTCCCACACAAACATGCACACTCACCCTCTCCCACGCACACAGATACAAACAGTCACACTCTCCCACACCCATACACACACTCACCCTCACACACACGCACACTCACTCACACTCCCCCAAACAAACACACACTCACCCTCTCACACAAACACACACACACACACTTAACCTCTCCCACACACACTCTCACCCTCTCCGACACACACACACTCACTCACCCTCTCCCACACACAGACACTGACCCACTCCCACATACACTCACTCACCTTCTCCCACCCAAGCACACACTCACACTCTCCTACACAAACACACACTCACCCTCTCCCACACACATACTCACTCTCCCTCTCCCACACACACACACTGACCCTCTCCCACACACAATCACCCTCTCACACACAAACACACACACACTCTCCCACACAAACACACACTCACCCTCTCCCACACACACTCTCACTCACCCTCTCGCACACACACACTCACTCAATCACCCTCTCCCACACACAGACACTGACCCACTCCCACATACACTCACTCACCTTCTCCCACACAAACACATGCTCACACTCTCCTACACAAACAGACACTCAACCTCTCCCACACACACACTCACTCTCCCACACAAACACACACTCACACTAACCCACACACACTCACTCACCCTCTCCCACACACACTCTCACTCACACTCTCACACACACGCACTCACTCACTCACCCTCTCCCACACACAGACACTGGCCCACTCCCACATACACTCACTTACCTTCTCCCACACAAAAACATGCTCTCACTCTACTACACAAACACACACTCACCCTCTCCCACACACACACACTCACTCTCACTCTCCCACACACACACACTGACCCTCTCCCACACACAATCACCCTCTCACACACAAACACACACACACTCTCCCACACAAACACACACTCACCCTCTCCCACACACACAATCACTCACCCTCTCCCACACACACTCTCACTCACCCTCCCGCTCACACACACTCTCTCAATCACCCTCTCCCTCCTACACACACGCTCACCCTCTCCCAGACACACACACACACTCACGCTCACCGTCACACACACACTCACTCACCCTCTCCCACACACACTCTCACCCTCTCCCAAACATACACACCCTCACCCTCTCCCAAACACACACACTCACCCTGTCCCACAAACACACACACTCAACCTCTCCCGCACACAGTCAATTACCCTCTCCCACACACACACTTAATCAACCTCTCCACAAATACACACTCACCCACTCCCACACACACACTCACTCACCCTCTACAACACACACACTCACACTCTGCCACACAAACACACACATTCACCCTTTCCCATACACACTCTCACTCACCCTCTCGCACACACACACTCACTCAATCACCCTCTCCACACACAGACACTGACCCAGTCCCACATACACTCACTCACCTTCTCCCACACGAACACATGCTCACACTCTCCTACACAAACACACACTCACCTTCTCCCACACACACCACACTCACTCTCCTCTCCCACACACACACACTGACCCTCTCTCACACACACTCACTCACCCACTCCCACACAAAGACAAACTCACAGTCTCCCACACAAACTCACTCTCACCCTCTCCCACACACACTCAATCACCCTCTCACACACAAACACTTACTCACCCTCTCCACTCACTCACTCAATCCCACTCACCAAACACATACTCACTCAACCTCTCCAACACACACACTCACTCACACTCTCCCACGCACACACACACTCAGCCTCTTCCACAGACACACACTCACCATCTCCCAAACACTCACTCATTCACCATCTCCCACACACACTCTCACTCACCCTCGCCCACACACACACACACACACTCACCCCCTCCCACACACAAAGTCACTCACCCTCTCCCAAACACACACACACTCACCCTCTTCCACACACACTCACACCCTCTCCCACACAATCTCAAACTCCCCCATACACACACTCACTCACCGTATCCCACACACACTGTCATCCTCTCCGACACACACACACTGACCCTCTCCCACAAACTCTCACTCTCCCACTCCTACACAAACACAAACTCACACTCTCCCACACAAACACACACTCACCCTCTCCCACACACACAGTCACTCACCCTCTCCCAAACACACACACACTCACCCTCTTCCACAAACACTCACACCCTCTCGCACACACACTCACCCTCTCCCATACACACACTCACATACCGTATCCCACACACACACTCACCCTCTCACACACACACACACTCACCCTCACCATCACACACACACTCACTCACCCTCTCCCACATACACACACTCACCTTCTCCCAGACACACACACACACTCACCCTCACACACACACTCACTCACTCTCTCCCAGACACACACACACTCACCCTCTCCCACAAACAAACACACACACTTACCCTCTCCCAAACACACTCTCAACCAATCCGACACACACACACTCAATCAACCTCTCCCACACAGACACACCGACCCTCTCCCACACACACACACTCACCCTCTCCCACTCACTCACTCACACCCCCTCTCCAAACACATAGTCACTCACCCTCTCCAACAAACACAATCATTCACACTCTCCCACACACACACAGACACCCTCTCCCACACATACACACACTCTCCATCTCCCAAATACCCACTCACTCACCCTCTCACCCCCACACACACACACACTTACCCTCTCCCACACACACACACACACACCCTCTCCCACACATACACACACTCTCCATCTCCCAAATACCCACTCACTCACCCTCTCCCACACACACACACAAACACTTACCCTCTCCCACACACACACACTCTCACCCTCTCACACCCACACACACTCACTCACCCTCTCCCAAACACACACACACTCACCCTCTCCCACACACACTCACCCTCTCTCTCACACACACACTCTCAGCCTCTCCCACACACACATTCACTCAACCTCTCCCAAACACACACAATCACACCCTCTCCCACACACACTCACCCTCTCCCATACACACACTCACTCACCATATCCCACACACACTCACTCACCCTCACCATGACATGCACTCACTCAACCTCTCCCACACACACACACTCACCATCACCGTCACACACACTCACTCATCCTCTCCCACACACACACATTCACCCTCACACAAACACACACATTCACCCTCTCACAAACACACACACATACTCACCATCACACACACTCATTCAGCATCACCCAAACACACACTCTCCCCCTCCCCACACACACAATCATTCACCCTCTCCCACACACTCACTCACTCCCCCTCTCCCACAGACACACTCACTCACCCTATCCAACACACACACTCACTCACCCTCTCACTCACACACACTCACTCACTCACCCTCTCCCACATACACACACACTCACCCACTCCCAGACACACACACACACACACTCACCCTCTCCCACAACCACTCACACACTCACCCTCACACACACACACACTCACTCACTCTCTCCCAAACACACGCACACTCACCCTCTCCCACAAACACACACAACACTTACCCTCTCCCACAGGCACTCTCACCCTCTCCGACACACTCACACTCACTCACCCTCTCAAACACACACTCTCAATCAACCACTCCCACACACACTCACTCACCCTCTCCCACACAAACACACACGCATACTATCCCACACAAACACACACTAACCCTCTCCCCCCACACACACACTCACCCTCTCCCACTCACTCGCTCACTCTCCATCTCCAAACACATACTCACCCTCTCCCACACACGCCCTCACTCACCCTCTTACACACACACACTAACCCTCTGCCACACAAACACACACACTCACCCTCTCCCACACACACACTCACTCACCCTCTCCCACACACACACTCACTCACCCTTTCCCACACAAACACACACACTCACCCTCTCCCACACACACAGATACACACACTCAAACACTCCCACACCCACACACACACTCACCCTCACACACACACACTCTCACCGTCTCTAACACACACACAAACACTCACCCTCTCCCACACACAGACACTGACCCACTCCCATCACACTCACTCACCTTCTCCCACACAAACACACACTCACACTTTCATACACAAACACACACTCACCCTCTCCCCGACAGACACACTCTCTCTCCCTCTCCCACACACACACACTCACCCTCTCCCACACACACTCACTCACCCACACCCACACAAACACAAACTCATAGTCTCCCACACAAACACACTATCACCCTCTCCCACAAACAATCAATCACCCTCTCCCACACAAACACTCACTCACCCTCTCCCACTCACTCACTCAATCCCCCTCTCCAAACACATACTCACTCACCCTCTCCCACACACACACTCACTCATCCTCTCCCACACACAAGCATACTCACCCTCTCCCACAGAAACACACACACTCACCCTCTGCCACACACACACATACGCACACTCACCCTCTCCCGCACCCATGCACACAACTCACCCTCACACACACACACACTCCCTCACTCTTTCCCAAACACACACACACACCCTCTCCCACAAACACAAGCACACACTTACCCTCTCCCACACACACTCTCACCCGCTCCGACACACACACTCTCACTCACCCTTTCCCACACACACACACACACCCTCTCCCACACACACACACTCTCACCCTCTCCCACACACACACTTACTCACCCTCTCCCACAAATACACACTCAGCCAATCCCACACACACACTCACTCACCCTCTACAACACGCACACTCACCCTCTGCCACACAAACACGCACAATCACACTCTCCCACACACACACTCAATCACCCTCTCCCACACACACACTCACCCTCTCCCACACAAACACACACACTCACCATCTCCCACACACACAGATAGAAACACTCACACTCTCCCACACCCTACACACACTCACCCTCACACACACACACATTCACTCACTGTCCCCCAAACACACACACACTCACCCTCTCCCACAAACACACACACACAAACAACCTCTCCCACACACACTCTTTCCTCTCCGACACACACACACTCACTCACCCTCTCCCACACACAGACACTGACCCACTCCCACATACACTCACTCACCTTCTCCCACACAAACACATGCTCACACTCTCCTACACAAACACACACTCACCCTCTCCCACACACACACACACTCACTCTCCCTCTCCCACACACACACTGACCCTCTCCCACAGACAATCACCCTCTCACACACAAACACACACACAGTCTCCCACACAAACACACACTCACCCTCTCCCACACACACACTCACTCACCCTTTCCCACATACACTCTCACTCACCCTCTCACACACACACACTCACTCAATCACCCTCTCCCACGCACAGACACTGGCCCACTCTCACATACACTCACTCACCTTCTCCCACACAAACACAAGCTCACACTTACCTATACAAACACACACTCACCCTCTCCCAAACACATACTCACACTCCCTCTCCCACACACACACACTGACCCTCTCCCACACACAATCACGCTCTCACACACAAACACACACACACTCTCCCACACAAACACACACTCACCCTCTCACACACACACACTCACTCACCCTTTCCCACACACACTCTCACTCACCCTCTCGCTCACACACACTCACTCACTCACCCTCTCCCACACACACACACTCACTCTCCCTCTACCACACACACATCCTGACACTCTCCCACACACAATCACCATCTCACACACAAACACAAACACACTCTCCCAGACAAACACAAACTCACACTCTCCCACACACACGCACACGCTCACCATCACACACACACACACTCACTTACTCTCTCCCACACACTCTGACCCTCTCCCACACACACTCACCCTCTGCCACACAAACTCACACACTCACCGTCTCCCACACACACACTCACTCACCCTCTCCCACACACACACTCACTCACCCTCTCCCACACACACACTTACTCACCCTCTCCCACACAAACACACACACTCACCCTCACTCACACAAACAGATACACACACTCGCACTCTCCCACACCCACACACACACTCACCCTCACATACACACAAACTCACTCACTCTCCCCCAAACACACACACACTCACCCTCTTCCACACACACTCACACCCTCTCCCACACAATCTCAAACTCCCCCATACACACACTCACTCACCGTATCCCACACACACTGTCATCCTCTCCCACACACACACACTGACCCTCTCCCACAAACTCTCACTCACCCACTCCTACACAAACACAAACTCACACTCTCCCACACAAACACACACTCACCCCCTCCCACACACACAGTCACTCACCCTCTCCCAAACACACACACACTCACCCTCTTCCACTCACACTCACACCCTCTCGCACACACACTCACAACCTCTCCCACACACACTCACCCTCTCCCACACACACACTCACTTACCGTATCCCACACACACACTCACCCTCTCACACACACACACACTCACCCTCACCATCACACACACACTCACTCACCCTCTCCCACATACACACACTCACCTTCTCCCAGACACACACACACACTCACCCTCACACACACACTCACTCACTCTCTCCCAGACACACACACACTCACCCTCTCCCACAAACAAACACACACACTTACCCTCTCCCAAACACACTCTCAACCAATCCGACACACACACACTCACTCACCCTCTCCCACATACACACACACTCACCCACTCCCAGACACACACACACACACTCACCCTCTCCCACAACCACTCACACACTCACCCTCACACACACACACACTCACTCACTCTCTCCCAAACACACGCACACTCACCCTCTCCCACAAACACACACAACACTTACCCTCTCCCACAGGCACTTTCACCCTCTCCGACACACTCACACTCACTCACCCTCTCAAACACACACTCTCAATCAACCACTCCCACACACACTCACTCACCCTCTCCCACACAAACACACACGCATACTATCCCACACAAACACACACTAACCCTCTCCACACACACACACACTCACCCTCTCCCACTCACTCGCTCACTCTCCATCTCCAAACACATACTCACCCTCTCCAACACAGAGACACACTCACCATATCCCACACACACACTCACTCACCCTCTCCCACACACACAGACTCTCACCCTCTCCCACACACGCCCTCACTCACCCTCTTACACACACACACTAACCCTCTGCCACACAAACACACACACTCACCCTCTCCCACACACACTGACCCTCTCCCACACACACTCACCCTCTGCCACACAAACACACACACTCAACCTCTCCCGCACACACACTCACTCACCCTCTCCCACACACAAACTCACTCACCCTCTCCCACACACACACTCACTCACCCTCTCCCACACAAACACACACACTCACCCTCACTCACACAAACAGATACACACACTCGTACTCTCCCACACCCACACACACACTCACCCTCACACACACACAAACTCACTCACCCTCTCCCAAACACACACACACTCACCCTCTCCCACACACACTCACACCCTCTCCCACACAATCTCAAACTCCCCCATACACACACTCACTCACCGTATCCCACACACACTGTCATCCTCTCCGACACACACACACTGACCCTCTCCCACAAACTCTCACTCACCCACTCCTACACAAACACAAACTCACACTCTCCCACACAAACACACACTCACCCCCTCCCACACACACAGTCACTCACCCTCTCCCAAACACACACACACTCACCCTCTTCCACAAACACTCACACCCTCTCGCACACACACTCACAACCTCTCCCACACACACTCACCCTCTCCCGTACACACACTCACATACCGTATCCCACACACACACTCACCCTCTCACACACACACACACTCACCCTCACCATCACACACACACTCACTCACCCTCTCCCACATACACACACTCACCTTCTCCCAGACACACACACACACTCACCCTCACACACACACTCACTCACTCTCTCCCAGACACACACACACTCACCCTCTCCCACAAACAAACACACACACTTACCCTCTCCCAAACACACTCTCAACCAATCCGACACACACACACTCAATCAACCTCTCCCACACAGACACACTGACCCTCTCCCACACACACACACTCACCCTCTCCCACTCACTCACTCACACCCCCTCTCCAAACACATAGTCACTCACCCTCTCCAACAAACACAATCATTCACACTCTCCCACACACACACAGACACCCTCTCCCACACATACACACACTCTCCATCTCCCAAATACCCACTCACTCACCCTCTCCCCCCCCCCACACACACACACTTACCCTCTCCACACACACACACACACACCCTCTCCACACATACACACACTCTCCATCTCCCAAATAACCACTCACTCACCCTCTCCCACACACACACACACAAACACTTACCCTCTCCCACACACACACACACTCTCACCCTCTCACACCCACACACACTCACTCACCCACTCCCAAACACACACACACTCACCCTCTCCCACACGCACTCACCCTCTCTCTCACACACACACTCTCAGCCTCTCCCACACACACATTCACTCAACCTCTCCCAAACACACACACTAACACTCTCTCCCACACACACTCACCCTCTCCCATACACACACTCACTCACCATATCCCACACACACTCACTCACCCTATCCCACACACACTGACTCACCCTCACCATGACATGCACTCACTCACCCTCTCCCACACACACACTCACCCTCACACACACACACTCACCCTCACCGTCACACACACACTCACTCATCCTCTCCCACACAAACACAAACTCACACTCTCCCATGCAAACACACACTCACCCTCTCCCACACACACTCAGTCACCCTCTCCCACACAAACACTCACTCACCCTCTCCCACTCACTCACTCACTCCCCCTCTCCATACACCTACTCACTCAACCTAACCAACACACACACTCACTCTCCCTCTCGCACACAAACACAAATTCACACTCTCCCACAGAAACACACACTCACCCTATCCCACACACACTCAGTCACTCTCTCCCACACAAACACTCATGCACCCTCTCCCACTCACTCACTCACTCCCCTCTCCAAACACATACTCACTCACCCTCTCCAACACACATGCTCACTCACCCTCTCCAACACACACACTCACTCACCCTCTCCCACACACACACACACTTACCCTCTCCTGCACAGACACACACTCACCATCTCCCAAACACTCACTCATTCACTCTCTCCCACACACACACTTACCCTCTCCCACAGACACACACACACACTCACCATCTCCCACACACACACTCACTCAACCCTACCACACACAGTCACTCACCCTCTCCCAAACACACACACACTCACCCTCTTACACACAGACTCACACCCTCTCCCACACACGCTGACCATCTCCCATACACACACTCAATCACTGTATCCAACACACACACTCACCCCTCTCACACACACACACTCACCCTCTCCACACACACACACACTCACCCTCTCCCACACACACACACACAACCTCTCTCACACACACTCAATTACACTCTCCCACACTCACACTGACTCACCCTCTCCCACAAACTCACTCACCCTCTCCCACACACACATTCACCCTCTATCCCACCCACACAAACACTCACCCTCACATACACACACACTCACTCACTCTCTCCCGAACACACACACACTCACCCTCTCCCACAAATGCACACACACACTTACCCTCTCCCACACACACTCTCACCCACTCCGACACACACACACTCACTCACCCCCTCCCACACACACACACTCACCCTCTCCCAGACACACACTGACCCTCTCCCACACACACTCACCCTCTCTCACACAAACACACACTCACACTCTCCAACACAAACACACACTCACCCTATCCCACACACACTCAATCACCCTCTCCCACACACACACTCACTCAGCCTCTCCCACTCACTCACTCAATCCCCCTCTCCCAAACACACACAAACTCACACTCTCCCACAAACACACACACATTCTCCCGCACACACACATCCTCTCCCATACACACACTCAATCAACGTATCCCACACACACACTCACCCTCTCACACACACACACACTCACCCTAACCATCACACACACACTCACTCACCCTCTCCAACACACACACACTCACCCTCTTCCACAAACACACATACTGACCCTCTCCCACAAACACACACACTCAACCTCTCCCACACAGACTCAATTACCCTCTCTCACACACACACTTACTCACCCTCTCCCACAAACGCACACACACCCTCTCCCACACACAAACTCACTCATCCTCTCGCTCACACACACTCACCCTCTCCCACAGACAAACACTCACCCTCTCCCACACCCACACAAACAATCACCCTCACACACACATGCACTCACTTACTCTCTCCCAAATACACACACACTCACCCTCTCCACAAACACACACACACACTTACCCACTCCCACACACACTCTCACCCTCTCCGACACACACACAAACACTCACCCTCTCCCACACACACACACACACTTACCCACACCCACACATACTCTCACCCTCTCCGACACACACACACACACACCCTCCCCCACTCAAACACACAGTAATATTCTCCCACACAAACACAAACTCACCCTCTCCCACACACACACTCACTCACCCTCTCCCACACACACACACACACTCACCCTCTCCCACACACTCACTCACTCCACCACTCCCACACACATACTCACTCACCCCCTCCCACACACACACTTATTCACACTCTCCCACAAACACTCACCCTCTCCCATACAAACACACACTCACCCTATCCCACACACATTCAATCATTCTCTCCCACCGACAAACTCAATCACCCCCTCCCACACACACGCTCACTCACCCTCTCCCAAACTCACACACACTCACCCTCTCCCACACACACTCACAACCTCTCCCACTCTCACACATCGTCTCCCATAAACAGACTCAATCACTGTATCCCACACACACACTCACCCTCTCACGCACACACACACTAACCCTCACCCTCACACACACACACACTGACCCTCTCCCACACACACTCACCCTCTTCCATACAAACACACACTCACCCTATCCCAGACACATTCAATCATTCTCTGCCACACACAAACTCAATCACCCCCTCCCCCACACACACTCACTCACCCTCTCCCAAACACACACACACTCACCCTCTACCACACACACTCACACCCTCTCCCACACACACACATCATCTCCCATAAACACACTCAATCACTGTATCCCACACACACACTCACCCTCTCACACACACACACACTAACCCTCACCCTCACACACACACACACACACTCACCCTCTCCCACACACACTCAAACCCTCTCGCACACACACACCCTCTCCCATACACACACTCAATTACCGTATCCGACACACACACTCACCCTCACCATCACACACACACTCACTCACCCTCTCCCACACACACACACACTCACCCACTCCCACACAAACACACACACCCTCTCCCACACACACTCAGTTACCCTCTCCCAAATACACAATTACTCACTCTCTCCCACAACCACACACTCACCCTCTCCCCAACACACACTCACTCACCCTCTCCCACACAAACACTCACCCTCTCCCACACAAACACACACACTCACTCTCTCCCCCCCCACACACACACTCACCCTCTCGCACAAAAACACACACACACTTAACCTCTCCCACACACACTCTCACCCTCTCTGACACACACACACTAACACCCTCTCCCACACACACTCTCCCTCGCCCATA
Organism: Carcharodon carcharias; assembly: GCF_017639515.1. Classification (NCBI taxonomy): domain Eukaryota; kingdom Metazoa; phylum Chordata; class Chondrichthyes; order Lamniformes; family Lamnidae; genus Carcharodon; species Carcharodon carcharias. The sequence continues at coordinate 615,864 of NW_024470724.1, forward strand.
CACATACTCACTCACCATATCCAACACACACTCACTCATCCTCTCCCACACAAACACACACTCACACTCTCCCACACAAACACACACTCACCCTCTGCCACACACACTCAATCACCCTCTCCCAAACACACACACATTCACCGTCTCCCACTTACTCACTCACACCCCCTCTCCAAACACATACTCACTCAGCCTCTCCAACACACACACTCACTCACCCTCTCCCACACAAACAGACATTCACCCTCTCCCACACACACACACTGACCCTCTCCCACACACACTCACTCACCCTCTCCCACACAAACACACACTCATACTCTCCCACACAAACACACACTCACCCTCTCCCACACACACTCAATCACCCTATTCCAAACACACACACACTCACCCTCTCCCACTCACTCACTCACACCCCCTCTCCAAACACATACTCACTCACCCTCTCCAACACACACACTCACTCACCCTCTCCCATACACACACACACTCAGCATCTCACACACAGACACACACTCACCATCTCCCAAACACTCACTCACTCGCAGTCTCCCACACACACACACACACGTACCCTCTCCCACACACACTCACCCTCTCTCACACACACACTCACTCAACCCATCCCACACACACACTCACTGACCCTCTACCAAACACACATACACTCACCCTCTCCCACACACACACTCACCCTCTCCCACACACACACTCACTCACCCTCTCCCACACACTTACCCACCGTCTCCCACAAACACACAATCACCCTCTCCCACACACACACACTCACTCACCCTCTACCACACACACCCTGACCCTCTCCATTACACAGACTTAACCACCCTCTCCCACAAACACACAATCACCCTCTCCCACACACACACTCGCTCACCCTCTCCCCCACACACACACTCACTCTCCCTCTCCCACACACACACACACTCACCCTCTCCCACACCCACACACACACTCACCCTCACACACACACACACACTCACCCTCTCCCACACCCACACACACACTCACCCTCACACACACACACACACACACTCACTGTCTCCCAAACACACACACACTCACCCTCTCCCACAAACACACACACACACTTACCCTCTCCCACACACACTCTCATCCTCTCCGACACACACACACTCACTCACCCTCTCCCGCACACACAAACTCACCCTCTCCCACACATACACAAACTCACCATCTCCCAGACACACACTCACTCAGCCTCTCCCACACACACTTATTCACCCTCTCCCACAAACACACAATCACCCTCTCCCACACACACACTCAATCACCCTCTACCACACACCCCCTCACACTCTCCATTACACACACTCACTCACCCTCTCCCACACACACACACTCACCCTCTCCCACACACACTCTCACCCTCTCCGACACACACACACTCACTCTTCCTCTCCCACACACACACACTGACCCTCTCCCAAACACACTCACCCTCTCCCATACAAACACACACTCACCCTATCCCACACACATTCAATCACTCTCTCCTAAACACACACACACTCACCTTCTCCCACAAACACACACACACACTTAACCTCTCCCACACACACTCTCGCCCTCTCCGACACACACACACTCACGTCTCCCACACACTCTCACCCTCTCCCACACAAATACACACACTCACTCTCTCCCCCCACACACACACTCACCCTCACACACACACATTCACTCACTCTCTCCCAAACACACACACACTCACACTCTCCCACAAACACACACACACACTTAACCTCTCCCACACACACTCTCACCCTCTCCGACACACACACACTCACACCCTCTCCCACACACACTCAGCCTCTCCCATACACACACTCAATCACCATATCCAACACGCTCTCACTCATCCTCTCCCACACAAACACACCCTCACCCTCTCCCACAAACACTCACTCATCCTCTCCCACACAAACACACACTCATACTCTCTGACACAAACACACACTCACCCTCTCCCACACACACTCAATCACCCTCTCCCAAACACACACACACTCACCCTCTCCCACTCACTCACTCACACCCCCTCTCCATACACATACTCACTGACCCTCTCCAACACACACAACCACTCACCCTCTCCCACACAAGCGCAATTCACCATCTCCCACACACACACACTGACCCTCTCCCACATACACTCACTCACCCTCTCCAACACAAACACACACTCATACTCTCCCACACAAACACACCCTCACCCTCTCCCACACACACTTAATCACCCTCTCCTAAACACACACACACTCACCCACTCCCATTCACTCACTCACACCCCCTCTCCAAACACATACTCACTCACCCTCTCCAACACACACACGCACTCACCCTCTTCCATATACACACACTCACCATCTCCCACACAGACACACACTCACCATCTCCCAAACACTCAGTCACTCACCCTCTCCCACACACACACACACGTACCCTCTCCCACACACCCACTCTCACCCTCTCCCAGACATACACTCACTCAACCCCTCCCACACACACACTCACTCAACCTCTACCAAACACACACACACTCACACTCTCCCACACACACTCACACCCTCTCCCACACACACTCACACTCTCCAATACTCACATTCACTCACCGTATCCCACACACACACTCACTCTCTCACACTCACACACACTCACCCTCACCGTCACACACACACTCACTCACCCTCTCCCACACACACAATTACCCTCTCCCACACACACTCACTCACCATATCCCACACACACTCACTCACCCTCACCGTGAAATGCACTCACTCACCCTCTCCCACACACACACACTCACCCTCACCGTCACACACACTCACTCACCCTCTCCCACACACACACACTCACCCTCTCCCACACACACACACACTCACCCTCTCACACACACACACACTCACCCTCACTGTCACACACAGTCACTCACCCTCTCCCACAAACACACACTCACCATCTGCCAAACTCACACACAGTCACCCTCTCACACACAAACACTCAACCTCTCCCAAAAGCACTCAATTACCCTCTCCCACACATGCACTCATTCACCCTCTCCCACACATTCACTCACTCCCCCTCTCCCACAGACACACTCACACCCTCTACCACACACACACATCCTCTCCCATACACACACTCAATCACCGTATCACACACACACACTCACCCTCTCACACACACAGACACTCACCCTCACCGTCACACACTCACTCACTCACCCTCTCCCACACACACACACACTCACCCTCTTCCACACACACACACTCAACCTCTCCCATACACGCACTTACTCACCCTCTACCACACAGACCCTCACCCTCTCCATTACACACACTCACTCAAGCTCTCCCACACACACACTCACCCTCTCCCACACAAACACACACACTGACCCTTTCCCAAACATACACACACACTCACCCTCTCCCAAACCCACACACCCACACCCTCTCCCACAAACACACACACACACACTTACCCTCTCCTACACACACGCTCACCCACTCCGACACACACACACTCACTCACCCTCTCCCACAAACACTCACTCACCCTCTCCCACACAAACACACACTCATACTCTCCGACACAAACACACACTCACCCTCTCCCACACACTCTCAATCACCCTCTCCCAAACAAACACATACTCACCCTCTCCCACTCACTCACTCACACCCCCTCTCCAAACACACACTCACTGACCCTCTCCCACACACACACGCACTCACCCTCTCCCACACAAGCACACATTCACATTCTCCCACACACACACACTGACCCTCTCCCACACACACTCACTCACCCTCTCCCACACAAACACACACTCATACTCTCCCACACAAACACACCCTCACCCTCTCCCACACACACTCAATCACCCTCTCCTAAACACACACACACTCACCCACTCCCACTCACTCACTCACAGCCCCTCTCCAAACACATACTCATTCACCCTCTCCAACACACACACTCACTCACCCTCTCCCATATACACACACTCACCATCTCCCACACAGACACACACACACCATCTCCCAAACACTCAGTCACTCACCCTCTCCCCCACACACACACAAGTACCCTCTCCCACACACACACATTCTCACCATCTCCCAGAGACACACTCACTCAACCCCTCCCACACACAAACTCACTCACTCCACCACTCCCACACACATACTCACTCACCCTCTCCCACACATACACTTATTCACCCTCTCCCACAAACACTCACCCTCTCCCATACAAACACGCACTCACCCTATCCCACACACATTCAATCATTCTCTCCCACAGACAAACTCAATGATCCCCTCCCACACACACGCTCACTCACCCTCTCCCAAACACACACACACTCACCCTCTACCACACACACTCACAACCTCTCCCACACTCACACATCGTCTCCCATAAACAGACTCAATCACTGTATCCCACACACACACTCACCCTCTCACGCACACACACACTAACCCTCACCCTCACACACACACACACTGACCCTCTCCCACACACACTCACCCTCTCCCATACAAACACACACTCAACCTATCCCAGACACGTTCAATCATTCTCTGCCACACACAAACTCAATCACCCCCTCCTACACACACACACTCACCCTCTACCACACACACTCACACCCTCTCCCACACACACACACATCCTCTCCCATAAACAGACTCAATCACTGTATGCCACACACTCACTCACCTTCCCACACACACACACACTAACCCTAACCCTCACACAAACACACACTCACCCTCTCCCACACACACACACACCCTCTCCCATACACACACTCAATCACTGTATCCCACACACACACACTCACCCTCATCATCACACACACACTCACTCACCCTCTCCCACACACACACACTCACCCTCTCCCACAAACACACACTCACCCTCTCCCCCACACACACTCACTCACCCTCTCCCACACACAAACTCACCCTCTCCCACACAAACACACACAATCACTCTCTCCCCCACACACACACACACACTCACCCTCTCCCACACACACACACTCACTCTCCCTCCCCCACACACACACACTCACCCTCTCCCACACACACGCACACACTCACCCTCACACACACACATTCACTCATTCTCTCCCACACAAACACACACTCTCCCACACAAACACACACACCCTCTGCCACACAAGCACACACTCATACTCTCCCACACTAACACACACTCACCCTCTCCCACACCCACACACACACTCAACCTCACACACACACACACTCACTCTCTCCCAAACACACACACACACACACTCACCCTCTCCCACACAAACACACACTCACCCTGTCCCACACACACTCTCATCCTCTGCGACACTCACACACTCACTCTTCCTCTCCCACACACACTGACACTCTCCCACACACACTCACTCACCCTCTCCCACACACACACACGGAACCTCTCCAACACACACTAACCCACTCCCATACAAACACACACTCACCCTATCCCACACACATTCAATCATTCTCTCCCACAAACAGACTCAATCACCCCCTCCCACACACACACTCACTCACCCTCTCCCAAACACACACACACTCACCCTCTACCACACACACTCACACCCTCTCCCACACACACACATCCTCTCCCATAAACACACTCAATCACTGTATCCCACACACACACTCACCCTCTCACACACACACACTAACCCTCACCCTCACACACACACACTCACCCTCTCCCACACACACTCACACCCTCTCGCACACACACACACCCTCTCCCATACACACACTCAATCACCGTACCGACACACACACTCACCCTCACCATCACACACACACTCACTCACCCTCTCCCACACACACACACTCACCCACTCCTACACAAACACACACACCCTCTCCCACACACACTCAGTTACCCTCTCCCAAATACACAATTACTCACCCTCTCCCACAAACACACACTCACCCTCGCCCCAACACACACTCACTCACCCTCTCCCACACAAACACTCACCCTCTCCCACACAAACACACACACTCACTCTTTCCCACACACACACAATCTCACCCTCTCGCACAAACACACACACACACTTAACCTCTCCCACACACACTCTCACCCTCTCTGACACACACACAATCACACCCTCTCCCACACACACTCTCCCTCTCCCATACACATATTCACTCACCATATGCAACACACACTCACTCATCCTCTCCCACACAAACACACACTCACACTCTCCCACACAAACACACACTCACCCTCTGCCACACAAGCACACACTCACACTCTCCCACACTAACACACACTCACCCTCTCCCACACACACTCAATCACCCTCTCCCAAACACACACACACTCACCCTCTCCCACTTACTCACTCTCACCCCCTCTCCAAACACATACTCACTCAGCCTCTCCAACACACACACTCACTCACCCTCTCCCACACAAACAGACATTCACCCTCTCCCACACACACACACTGACCCTCTCCCACACACACTCACTCACCCTCTCCCACACAAACACACACTCATACTCTCCCACACAAACACACACTCACCCTCTCCCACACACACTCAATCACCCTATCCCAAACACACACACACTCACCCTCTCCCACTCACTCACTCACACCCCCTCTCCAAACACATACTCACTCACCCTCTCCAACACACACACTCACTCACCCTCTCCCATACACACACACAGACTCACCAACTCACACAGAGACACACAATCACCATCTTCCAAACATTCACTCACTCACCCTCTCCCACACACACACACACGTACCCTCTCCCACACACACACACACTCTCACCCTCTCCCACACACACAATCACTCAACACATCCCACACACACACTCACTGACCCTCTACCAAACACACATACACTCACCCTCTCACACACACACACACACTCACCCTCTCCCACACACACACTCACTCACCCTCTCCCACACACTTACTCACCCTCTCCCACAAACACACAATCACCCTCTCCCACACACACACTCACTCACCCTCTGCCACACACACCCTCACCCTCACACACACTCACTCACCCTCTCCCACAAACACACTCACCCTCTCCCACACACACTAACACACACTCTAACCCTCTCCCACACAATCACACACACTCACGCTCTCCCGCATACACACACACTCACCCTCTCCCACACCCACACACACACTCACCCTCACACATACACACACACACACTCACTGTCTCCCAAACACACACACACTCACCCTCTCCCACAAACACACACACACACTTACCCTCTCCCACACACACTCTCACCCACTCCGACACACACACTCACTCACCCTCTCCCACACACACACACTCACCCTCTCCCACACACACACAAACTCACCATCTCCCACACTCACACTCACTCAGCCTCTCCCACACACAAACACTTATTCACCTTCTCCCGCAAACACACAAACACCCTCTCCCACACACACACTCAATCACCCTCACACACACACACACACACTCACTGTCTCCCAAACACACACACACTCACACTCTCCCACAAACACACACACACACTTACCCTCTCCCACACACACTCTCACCCACTCCGACACACACACACCCTCACCCTCTCCATTACACACACTCACTCACCCTCTCCCAGACACACACGCTCATCCTCTCCCACACACTCTCTCACCCTCTCCGACACACACACTCTCACTCTTCCTCTCCCACACACACACACTGACCCTCTCCCACACACACTCACCCTCTCCAATACTCACACTCACTCATCGTATCCCACACACACACTCACTCTCTCACACTCAATCACACTCACCCTCACTGTCACACACACACACACTCACCCTCTCCCACACACACACAATTACTTTCTTCCACACACACTCACTCACCATATCCCACACACACTCACTCACCCTCACCGTGGAATGCACTCACTCACCCTCTCCCACACACATACACTCACCCTCACCGTCACACACACTCACTCACCCTCTCCCACACACACACACTCACCCTCTCCCCCACAAACACACACTCACACTCTCACTCACACACACACACTCACCCTCACTGTCACACACAGTCACTCACCCTCTCCCACAAACACACACTCACCATCTGCCACACTCACACACAGTCACCCTCTCGCACACACACACTCAACCTCTCCCACAAACACTCAATTACCCTCTCCCACACATTCACTCACTCCCCCTCTCCCACAGACACACTCACACCCTCTCCCACACACACATCCTCTCCCATACACACACTCAATCACCGTATCCCACACACACACTCACCCTCTCACACACACAGACACTCACCCTCACCGTCACACACTCACTCACTCACCCTCTCCCACACACACACACTCACCCTCTTCCACACACACACACTCAACCTCTCCCACACACGCACTTACTCACCCTCTACCACACAGACCTTCACCCTCTCCATTACACACACTCACTCAACCTCTCCCACACACACACTCACCCTCTCCCACACAAACACACACACTCACCCTTTCCCAAACACACACACACACTCACCCTCTCCCACACCCACACACCATCACCCTCTCCCACAAACACACACACACACTTACCCTCTCCCACACACACGCTCACCCACTCCGACACACACACACTCACTCACCCTCTCCTACAGACACACACTCACCCTCTCCCACACACACACACACACAATGACCCACACACACACTCACTCACCATCTCCCACACACACACTTATTCACCCTCTCCCACAAATACACAATCACCCTCTCCCACACACACACTCACTCACCCTCTCCCACAAACACACTCACCCTCTCGCACAAACACACACACACACTTAACCTCTCCCACACACACTCTCACCCTCTCTGACACACACACAATCACACCCTCTCCCACACACACTCTCCCTCTCCCATACACATATTCACTCACCATATCCATCACACACTCACTCATCCTCTCCCGCACAAACACACACTCACCCTCTCCCACACAAACACACACACTCACCCTCTCCCAAACACACACACACTCACAACCTCCCACACCCACACACACTCACCCTCTTTCACAAACATACACACACACTTACCCTCTCCCACACACACTCTTACCCATTCCAAGACACACACACTCACTCACCCTCTCCTACACACACACACTCACCCTCTCCCACACACACACACACTAACCCTCTCCCACACAATCACACAGACTCACCCTCTTCCACACACACTAACCCTCTCCCACACCCACAAACACACTCACCCTCACACAAACAAACACTCACTCTCTCCCAAACACACACACACTCACCCTCTCCCACACACTCTCTCACACTCTCTGACACACACACACACTCACTCACCCTCTCCCACAAACACACTCACTCACCCTCTCTCCAACACACAGACAATCAGACTCTCTCACACACACTCACACCCTCTCCCACACACACTCACCCTCTCCCATACACACACTCACTCACCGTATCCCACACACACAGTCACCCTCTCACACACACCCACACTCAACCTCACCGTCACGCACACACTCAATCACCCTCTCCCACACACACAATCACCCTCTCCCACACACACTCACCCTCTCCCATACACACACTCACTCACCGTATCCCACACACACACAAACTCAGACTCTCCCACACAAACACACACTCACCCTCTCCCAACAACACTCCATCACCCTCTCCCACACAAACACTCACTCACCCTCTCCCACTCACTCACTCACTCCCCCTCTCCAAACACATACTCACTCACCCTCTCCAACACACACACTCACACACCCTCACCCACACACACACATGCTCTCACTCACCCACACAGACACACACTCACCATCTCCCAAACATTCACTCATTCACCCTCACCCACACACACAAACACTTACCCTCTCCCACACACACACACACACACCCTCCCACACACACACTCACCCTTTCCCACACAAACAAACACACTCACCCTCACACACACACACACTCACTCACTCTCTCCCAAACACACACAGACTCACCGTCTCCCACAAAAACACACACACTTACCCTCTCCCACACGCACTCTCACTCTCTCTGACACACTCACACTCACTCAACCTCTCCCACACACACTCACTCACCCTCTCCCACACAAACACACACTCATACTATCCCACACAAAAACACACTCACCCTCTCCCCCCCACACACACTCACTCGCTCCCACTCACTCACTCACTCTCCCTCTCCAAACACATACTCACCCTCTCCAATACACAGACACACTCACAATCTCCCACACACACACTCACTCACCCTCTCCCACACACACAGACTCTCACCCTCTCCCACACACACCCTAACTCACCCTCTCCTACACACACACTCACTCACCCTCTCCCACACACACACTCACTCACCCTCTCCCACACAAACACACATACTCACCCTCTCCCACAAACAAAGATACACACACTCACACTCTCCCACACCCACACACACTACTCACCCTCACACACACACACTCACTCACTCTCTCCCAAACACACACACAATCACCCTCTGCCACACACACACATACGCACGCTCACCCTCTCCCACACCCACACACACAAGTCACCCTCACACACACACACACTCACTCAATCTCTCCCAAACACACACACACTCACCCTCTGCCACAAACACACGCACACACTTATCTTCTCCCACACGCACTCTCACCTGCTCTGACACACACACTCTCACTCACCCTTTCCCACACACACACACTCTCACCCTCTCCCACACACACACTTGCTCACCCTCTCCCACAAATACACACTCAGCCACTCCCACACACACATTCACTCACCCTCTACAACACGCACACTCACCCTCTGCCACACAAACACACACACTCACCCATCCCACGCACACACTCACTCACCCTCTACCACACACACACTCACTCACCCTCTCCCACACAAACATGCACACTCACCCTCTCCCACGCACACAGATACAAACAGTCACACTCTCCCACACCCATACACACACTCACCCTCACACACACGCACACTCACTCACACTCCCCCAAACAAACACACATTCATCCTCTCCCACAAACACACACACAAACACTTAACCTCTCCCACACACACTCTCACCCTCTCCAACACACACACACTCACTCACCCTCTCCCACACACAGACACTGACCCACTCACACATACACTCACTCACCTTCTCCCACACAAACACATGCTCACACTCTCCTACCCAAACACAAACTCACCCTCTCCCACACACATACTCACTCTCCCTCTCCCACACACACACACTGACCCTCTCCCACACACAATCACCCTCTCACATACAAACACACACACACTCTCCCACACAAACACACACTCACCCTCTCCCACACACACTCTCACTCACCCTCTCACACACACACACTCACTCAATCACCCTCTCCCACACACAGACACTGACCCACTCCCACATACACTCACTCACCTTCTCCCACACAAACACATGCTCACACTCTCCTACACAAACAGACACTCAACCTCTCCCACACACACACTCACTCTCCCACACAAACACACACTCACACTAACCCACACACACTCACTCACCCTCTCCCACACACACTCTCACTCACACTCTCACACACACGCACTCACTCACTCACCCTCTCCCACACACAGACACTGACCCACTCCCACATACACTCACTTACCTTCTCCCACACAAAAACATGCTCTCACTCTACTACACAAACACACACTCACCCTCTCCCACACACACACACTCACTCTCCCTCTCCCACACACACACACTGACCCTCTCCCACACACAATCACCCTCTCACACACAAACACACACACACTCTCCCACACAAACACACACTCACCCTCTCCCACACACACAATCACTCACCCTCTCCCACACACACTCTCACTCACCCTCCCGCTCACACACACTCTCTCAATCACCCTCTCCCTCCTACACACACGCTCACCCTCTCCCAGACACACACACACACTCACGCTCACCGTCACACACACACTCACTCACCCTCTCCCACACACACTCTCACCCTCTCCCAAACATACACACCCTCACCCTCTCCCAAACACACACACTCACCCTGTCCCACAAACACACACACTCAACCTCTCCCGCACACAGTCAATTACCCTCTCCCACACACACACTTAATCAACCTCTCCCACAAATACACACTCACCCACTCCCACACACACACTCACTCACCCTCTACAACACACACACTCACACTCTGCCACACAAACACACACATTCACCCTTTCCCATACACACTCTCACTCACCCTCTCGCACACACACACTCACTCAATCACCCTCTCCCACACACAGACACTGACCCAGTCCCACATACACTCACTCACCTTCTCCCACACGAACACATGCTCACACTCTCCTACACAAACACACACTCACCTTCTCCCACACACACACACTCACTCTCCCTCTCCCACACACACACACTGACCCTCTCTCACACACACTCACTCACCCACTCCCACACAAAGACAAACTCACAGTCTCCCACACAAACTCACTCTCACCCTCTCCCACACACACTCAATCACCCTCTCACACACAAACACTTACTCACCCTCTCCCACTCACTCACTCAATCCCACTCACCAAACACATACTCACTCAACCTCTCCAACACACACACTCACTCACACTCTCCCACGCACACACACACTCAGCCTCTTCCACAGACACACACTCACCATCTCCCAAACACTCACTCATTCACCATCTCCCACACACACTCTCACTCACCCTCGCCCACACACACACACACACACTCACCCCCTCCCACACACAAAGTCACTCACCCTCTCCCAAACACACACACACTCACCCTCTTCCACACACACTCACACCCTCTCCCACACAATCTCAAACTCCCCCATACACACACTCACTCACCGTATCCCACACACACTGTCATCCTCTCCGACACACACACACTGACCCTCTCCCACAAACTCTCACTCACCCACTCCTACACAAACACAAACTCACACTCTCCCACACAAACACACACTCACCCCCTCCCACACACACAGTCACTCACCCTCTCCCAAACACACACACACTCACCCTCTTCCACAAACACTCACACCCTCTCGCACACACACTCACCCTCTCCCATACACACACTCACATACCGTATCCCACACACACACTCACCCTCTCACACACACACACACTCACCCTCACCATCACACACACACTCACTCACCCTCTCCCACATACACACACTCACCTTCTCCCAGACACACACACACACTCACCCTCACACACACACTCACTCACTCTCTCCCAGACACACACACACTCACCCTCTCCCACAAACAAACACACACACTTACCCTCTCCCAAACACACTCTCAACCAATCCGACACACACACACTCAATCAACCTCTCCCACACAGACACACTGACCCTCTCCCACACACACACACTCACCCTCTCCCACTCACTCACTCACACCCCCTCTCCAAACACATAGTCACTCACCCTCTCCAACAAACACAATCATTCACACTCTCCCACACACACACAGACACCCTCTCCCACACATACACACACTCTCCATCTCCCAAATACCCACTCACTCACCCTCTCCCCCCCACACACACACACACTTACCCTCTCCCACACACACACACACACACCCTCTCCCACACATACACACACTCTCCATCTCCCAAAGAACCACTCACTCACCCTCTCCCACACACACACAAACACTTACCCTCTCCCACGCACACACACACTCTCACCCTCTCACACCCACACACACTCACTCACCCACTCCCAAACACACACACACTCACCCTCTCCCACACGCACTCACCCTCTCTCTCACACACACACTCTCAGCCTCTCCCACACACACATTCACTCAACCTCTCCCAAACACACACACTAACACTCTCTCCCACACACACTCACCCTCTCCCATACACACACTCACTCACCATATCCCACACACACTCACTCACCATATCCCACACACACTGACTCACCCTCACCATGACATGCACTCACTCAACCTCTCCCACACACACACACTCAGCCTCACCATCACACACACTCACTCATCCTCTCCCACACACACAAACTCACCCTCTCCCACACACACACATTCACCCTCTCACAAACACACACACATACTCACCATCACACACACTCATTCAGCATCACCCAAACACACACTCTCCCCCTCCCCACACACACAATCACTCACCCTCTCCCACACACTCACTCACTCCCCCTCTCCCACAGACACACTCACTCACCCTATCCAACACACACACTCACTCACCCTCTCACTCACACACACTCACTCACTCACCCTCTCCCACATACACACACACTCACCCACTCCCAGACACACACACACACACTCACCCTCTCCCACAACCACTCACACACTCACCCTCACACACACACACACTCACTCACTCTCTCCCAAACACACGCACACTCACCCTCTCCCACAAACACACACAACACTTACCCTCTCCCACAGGCACTCTCACCCTCTCCGACACACTCACACTCACTCACCCTCTCAAACACACACTCTCAATCAACCACTCCCACACACACTCACTCACCCTCTCCCACACAAACACACACGCATACTATCCCACACAAACACACACTAACCCTCTCCCCCCACACACACACTCACCCTCTCCCACTCACTCGCTCACTCTCCATCTCCAAACACATACTCACCCTCTCCAACACAGAGACACACTCACCATATCCCACACACACACTCACTCACCCTCTCCCACACACACAGACTCTCACCCTCTCCCACACACGCCCTCACTCACCCTCTTACACACACACACTAACCCTCTGCCACACAAACACACACACTCACCCTCTCCCACACACACACTCACTCACCCTCTCCCACACACACACTCACTCACCCTTTCCCACACAAACACAAACACTCACCCTCTCCCACACACACAGATACACACACTCAAACACTCCCACACCCACACACACACTCACCCTCACACACACACACTCTCACCGTCTCTAACACACACACAAACACTCACCCTCTCCCACACACAGACACTGACCCACTCCCATCACACTCACTCACCTTCTCCCACACAAACACACTCACACTTTCATACACAAACACACACTCACCCTCTCCCCGACAGACACACTCTCTCTCCCTCTCCCACACACACACACTCACCCTCTCCCACACACACTCACTCACCCACACCCACACAAACACAAACTCATAGTCTCCCACACAAACACACTATCACCCTCTCCCACAAACAATCAATCACCCTCTCCCACACAAACACTCACTCACCCTCTCCCACTCACTCACTCAATCCCCCTCTCCAAACACATACTCACTCACCCTCTCCCACACACACACTCACTCATCCTCTCCCACACACACACACTGACCCTCTCCCACACACACTCACCCTCTCCAATACTCACACTCACTCATCGTATCCCACACACACACTCACTCTCTCACACTCAATCACACTCACCCTCACTGTCACACACACACACACTCACCCTCTCCCACACACACACAATTACCCTCTTCCACACACACTCACTCACCATATCCCACACACACTCACTCACCCTCACCGTGGAATGCACTCACTCACCCTCTCCCACACACATACACTCACCCTCACCGTCACACACACTCACTCACCCTCTCCCACACACACACACTCACCCTCTCCCCCACAAACACACACTCACACTCTCACTCACACACACACACTCACCCTCACTGTCACACACAGTCACTCACCCTCTCCCACAAACACACACTCACCATCTGCCACACTCACACACAGTCACCCTCTCACACACACACACTCAACCTCTCCCACAAACACTCAATTACCCTCTCCCACACACGCACTCACTCACCCTCTCCCACACATTCACTCACTCCCCCTCTCCCACAGACACACTCACACCCTCTCCCACACACACATCCTCTCCCATACACACACTCAATCACCGTATCCCACACACACACTCACCCTCTCACACACACAGACACTCACCCTCACCGTCACACACTCACTCACTCACCCTCTCCCACACACACACACTCACCCTCTTCCACACACACACACTCAACCTCTCCCACACACGCACTTACTCACCCTCTACCACACAGACCTTCACCCTCTCCATTACACACACTCACTCAACCTCTCCCACACACACACTCACCCTCTCCCACACAAACACACACACTCACCCTTTCCCAAACACACACACACTCACCCTCTCCCACACCCACACACCATCACCCTCTCCCACAAACACACACACACACTTACCCTCTCCCACACACACGCTCACCCACTCCGACACACACACACTCACTCACCCTCTCCTACAGACACACACTCACCCTCTCCCACACACACACACACAATGACCCACACACACACTCACTCACCATCTCCCACACACACACTTATTCACCCTCTCCCACAAATACACAATCACCCTCTCCCACACACACACTCACTCACCCTCTCCCACAAACACACTCACCCTCTCGCACAAACACACACACACACTTAACCTCTCCCACACACACTCTCACCCTCTCTGACACACACACAATCACACCCTCTCCCACACACACTCTCCCTCTCCCATACACATAGTCACTCACCATATCCATCACACACTCACTCA
The DNA here is from genome assembly GCF_017639515.1 of Carcharodon carcharias. Taxonomy (NCBI): domain Eukaryota; kingdom Metazoa; phylum Chordata; class Chondrichthyes; order Lamniformes; family Lamnidae; genus Carcharodon; species Carcharodon carcharias. The sequence goes on from NW_024470724.1 coordinate 632,785, forward strand.
TCCTCTCCCGCACAAACACACACTCACCCTCTCCCACACAAACACACACACTCACCCTCTCCCAAACACACACACACTCACAACCTCCCACACCCACACACACTCACCCTCTCTCACAAACATACACACACACTTACCCTCTCCCACACACACTCTTACCCATTCCAAGACACACACACTCACTCACCCTCTCCTACACACACACACTCACCCTCTCCCACACACACACACTCACTCTCCCTCTCCCACACACACACACTGACCCTCTCCCACACACAATCACCCTCTCACACACAAACACACTCACCTCTCACACAAACACACACTCACCCTCTCCCACACACACAATCACTCACCCTCTCCCACACACACTCTCACTCACCCTCCCGCTCACACACACTCTCTCAATCACCCTCTCCCTCCTACACACACGCTCACCCTCTCCCAGACACACACACACACTCACGCTCACCGTCACACACACACTCACTCACCCTCTCCCACACACACTCTCACCCTCTCCCAAACATACACACCCTCACCCTCTCCCAAACACACACACTCACCCTGTCCCACAAACACACACACTCAACCTCTCCCGCACACAGTCAATTACCCTCTCCCACACACACACTTAATCAACCTCTCCCACAAATACACACTCACCCACTCCCACACACACACTCACTCACCCTCTACAACACACACACTCACACTCTGCCACACAAACACACACATTCACCCTTTCCCATACACACTCTCACTCACCCTCTCGCACACACACACTCACTCAATCACCCTCTCCCACACACAGACACTGACCCAGTCCCACATACACTCACTCACCTTCTCCCACACGAACACATGCTCACACTCTCCTACACAAACACACACTCACCTTCTCCCACACACACACACTCACTCTCCCTCTCCCACACACACACACTGACCCTCTCTCACACACACTCACTCACCCACTCCCACACAAAGACAAACTCACAGTCTCCCACACAAACTCACTCTCACCCTCTCCCACACACACTCAATCACCCTCTCACACACAAACACTTACTCACCCTCTCCCACTCACTCACTCAATCCCACTCACCAAACACATACTCACTCAACCTCTCCAACACACACACTCACTCACACTCTCCACGCACACACACACTCAGCCTCTTCCACAGACACACACTCACCATCTCCCAAACACTCACTCATTCACCATCTCCCACACACACTCTCACTCACCCTCGCCCACACACACACACACACACTCACCCCCTCCCACACACAAAGTCACTCACCCTCTCCCAAACACACACACACTCACCCTCTTCCACACACACTCACACCCTCTCCCACACAATCTCAAACTCCCCCATACACACACTCACTCACCGTATCCCACACACACTGTCATCCTCTCCGACACACACACACTGACCCTCTCCCACAAACTCTCACTCACCCACTCCTACACAAACACAAACTCACACTCTCCCACACAAACACACACTCACCCCCTCCCACACACACAGTCACTCACCCTCTCCCAAACACACACACACTCACCCTCTTCCACAAACACTCACACCCTCTCGCACACACACTCACCCTCTCCCATACACACACTCACATACCGTATCCCACACACACACTCACCCTCTCACACACACACACACTCACCCTCACCATCACACACACACTCACTCACCCTCTCCCACATACACACACTCACCTTCTCCCAGACACACACACACACTCACCCTCACACACACACTCACTCACTCTCTCCCAGACACACACACACTCACCCTCTCCCACAAACAAACACACACACTTACCCTCTCCCAAACACACTCTCAACCAATCCGACACACACACACTCAATCAACCTCTCCCACACAGACACACTGACCCTCTCCCACACACACACACTCACCCTCTCCCACTCACTCACTCACACCCCCTCTCCAAACACATAGTCACTCACCCTCTCCAACAAACACAATCATTCACACTCTCCCACACACACACAGACACCCTCTCCCACACATACACACACTCTCCATCTCCCAAATACCCACTCACTCACCCTCTCCCCCCCACACACACACACACTTACCCTCTCCCACACACACACACACACACCCTCTCCCACACATACACACACTCTCCATCTCCCAAAGAACCACTCACTCACCCTCTCCCACACACACACAAACACTTACCCTCTCCCACGCACACACACACTCTCACCCTCTCACACCCACACACACTCACTCACCCACTCCCAAACACACACACACTCACCCTCTCCCACACGCACTCACCCTCTCTCTCACACACACACTCTCAGCCTCTCCCACACACACATTCACTCAACCTCTCCCAAACACACACACTAACACTCTCTCCCACACACACTCACCCTCTCCCATACACACACTCACTCACCATATCCCACACACACTCACTCACCATATCCCACACACACTGACTCACCCTCACCATGACATGCACTCACTCAACCTCTCCCACACACACACACTCAGCCTCACCATCACACACACTCACTCATCCTCTCCCACACACACAAACTCACCCTCTCCCACACACACACATTCACCCTCTCACAAACACACACACATACTCACCATCACACACACTCATTCAGCATCACCCAAACACACACTCTCCCCCTCCCCACACACACAATCACTCACCCTCTCCCACACACTCACTCACTCCCCCTCTCCCACAGACACACTCACTCACCCTATCCAACACACACACTCACTCACCCTCTCACTCACACACACTCACTCACTCACCCTCTCCCACATACACACACACTCACCCACTCCCAGACACACACACACACACTCACCCTCTCCCACAACCACTCACACACTCACCCTCACACACACACACACTCACTCACTCTCTCCCAAACACACGCACACTCACCCTCTCCCACAAACACACACAACACTTACCCTCTCCCACAGGCACTCTCACCCTCTCCGACACACTCACACTCACTCACCCTCTCAAACACACACTCTCAATCAACCACTCCCACACACACTCACTCACCCTCTCCCACACAAACACACACGCATACTATCCCACACAAACACACACTAACCCTCTCCCCCCACACACACACTCACCCTCTCCCACTCACTCGCTCACTCTCCATCTCCAAACACATACTCACCCTCTCCAACACAGAGACACACTCACCATATCCCACACACACACTCACTCACCCTCTCCCACACACACAGACTCTCACCCTCTCCCACACACGCCCTCACTCACCCTCTTACACACACACACTAACCCTCTGCCACACAAACACACACACTCACCCTCTCCCACACACACACTCACTCACCCTCTCCCACACACACACTCACTCACCCTTTCCCACACAAACACAAACACTCACCCTCTCCCACACACACAGATACACACACTCAAACACTCCCACACCCACACACACACTCACCCTCACACACACACACTCTCACCGTCTCTAACACACACACAAACACTCACCCTCTCCCACACACAGACACTGACCCACTCCCATCACACTCACTCACCTTCTCCCACACAAACACACTCACACTTTCATACACAAACACACACTCACCCTCTCCCCGACAGACACACTCTCTCTCCCTCTCCCACACACACACACTCACCCTCTCCCACACACACTCACTCACCCACACCCACACAAACACAAACTCATAGTCTCCCACACAAACACACTATCACCCTCTCCCACAAACAATCAATCACCCTCTCCCACACAAACACTCACTCACCCTCTCCCACTCACTCACTCAATCCCCCTCTCCAAACACATACTCACTCACCCTCTCCCACACACACACTCACTCATCCTCTCCCACACACACACACTGACCCTCTCCCACACACACTCACCCTCTCCAATACTCACACTCACTCATCGTATCCCACACACACACTCACTCTCTCACACTCAATCACACTCACCCTCACTGTCACACACACACACACTCACCCTCTCCCACACACACACAATTACCCTCTTCCACACACACTCACTCACCATATCCCACACACACTCACTCACCCTCACCGTGGAATGCACTCACTCACCCTCTCCCACACACATACACTCACCCTCACCGTCACACACACTCACTCACCCTCTCCCACACACACACACTCACCCTCTCCCCCACAAACACACACTCACACTCTCACTCACACACACACACTCACCCTCACTGTCACACACAGTCACTCACCCTCTCCCACAAACACACACTCACCATCTGCCACACTCACACACAGTCACCCTCTCACACACACACACTCAACCTCTCCCACAAACACTCAATTACCCTCTCCCACACACGCACTCACTCACCCTCTCCCACACATTCACTCACTCCCCCTCTCCCACAGACACACTCACACCCTCTCCCACACACACATCCTCTCCCATACACACACTCAATCACCGTATCCCACACACACACTCACCCTCTCACACACACAGACACTCACCCTCACCGTCACACACTCACTCACTCACCCTCTCCCACACACACACACTCACCCTCTTCCACACACACACACTCAACCTCTCCCACACACGCACTTACTCACCCTCTACCACACAGACCTTCACCCTCTCCATTACACACACTCACTCAACCTCTCCCACACACACACTCACCCTCTCCCACACAAACACACACACTCACCCTTTCCCAAACACACACACACTCACCCTCTCCCACACCCACACACCATCACCCTCTCCCACAAACACACACACACACTTACCCTCTCCCACACACACGCTCACCCACTCCGACACACACACACTCACTCACCCTCTCCTACAGACACACACTCACCCTCTCCCACACACACACACACAATGACCCACACACACACTCACTCACCATCTCCCACACACACACTTATTCACCCTCTCCCACAAATACACAATCACCCTCTCCCACACACACACTCACTCACCCTCTCCCACAAACACACTCACCCTCTCGCACAAACACACACACACACTTAACCTCTCCCACACACACTCTCACCCTCTCTGACACACACACAATCACACCCTCTCCCACACACACTCTCCCTCTCCCATACACATATTCACTCACCATATCCATCACACACGCACTCATCCTCTCCCGCACAAACACACACTCACCCTCTCCCACACAAACACACACACTCACCCTCTCCCAAACACACACACACTCACAACCTCCCACACCCACACACACTCACCCTCTCTCACAAACATACACACACACTTACCCTCTCCCACACACACTCTTACCCATTCCAAGACACACACACTCACTCACCCTCTCCTACACACACACACTCACCCTCTCCCACACACACACACACACTAACCCTCTCCCACACAATCACACAGACTCACCCTCTTCCACACACACTAACCCTCTCCCACACCCACAAACACACTCACCCTCACACAAACAAACACTCACTCTCTCCCAAACACACACACACTCACCCTCTCCCACACACTCTCTCACACTCTCTGACACGCACACACACTCACTCACCCTCTCCCACAAACACACTCAGTCACCCTCTCTCCAACACACAGACAATCAGACTCTCTCACACACACTCACACCCTCTCCCACACACACTCACCCTCTCCCATACACACACTCACTCACCGTATCCCACACACACAGTCACCCTCTCACACACACCCACACTCAACCTCACCGTCACGCACACACTCAATCACCCTCTCCCACACACACAATCACCCTCTCCCACACACACTCACCCTCTCCCATACACACACTCACTCACCGTATCCCACACACACACAAACTCAGACTCTCCCACACAAACACACACTCACCCTCTCCCACACACACTCCATCACCCTCTCCCACACAAACACTCACTCACCCTCTCCCACTCACTCACTCACTCCCCCTCTCCAAACACATACTCACTCACCCTCTCCAACACACACACTCACACACCCTCACCCACACACACACATGCTCTCACTCACCCACACAGACACACACTCACCATCTCCCAAACATTCACTCATTCACCCTCACCCACACACACAAACACTTACCCTCTCCCACACACACACACACACCCTCCCACACACACACTCACCCTTTCCCACACAAACAAACACACTCACCCTCACACACACACACACTCACTCACTCTCTCCCAAACACACACAGACTCACCGTCTCCCACAAAAACACACACACTTACCCTCTCCCACACGCACTCTCACTCTCTCTGACACACTCACACTCACTCAACCTCTCCCACACACACTCACTCACCCTCTCCCACACAAACACACACTCATACTATCCCACACAAAAACACACTCACCCTCTCCCCCCCACACACACTCACTCGCTCCCACTCACTCACTCACTCTCCCTCTCCAAACACATACTCACCCTCTCCAACACACAGACACACTCACAATCTCCCACACACACACTCACTCACCCTCTCCCACACACACAGACTCTCACCCTCTCCCACACACACCCTAACTCACCCTCTCCTACACACACACTCACTCACCCTCTCCCACACACACACTCACTCACCCTCTCCCACACAAACACACATACTCACCCTCTCCCACAAACAAAGATACACACACTCACACTCTCCCACACCCACACACACTACTCACCCTCACACACACACACTCACTCACTCTCTCCCAAACACACACACAATCACCCTCTGCCACACACACACATACGCACGCTCACCCTCCCCCACACCCACACACACAAGTCACCCTCACACACACACACACTCTCACCCTCTCCCACACACACACTTGCTCACCCTCTCCCACAAATACACACTCAGCCACTCCCACACACACATTCACTCACCCTCTACAACACGCACACTCACCCTCTGCCACACAAACACACACACTCACCCATCCCACGCACACACTCACTCACCCTCTACCACACACACACTCACTCACCCTCTCCCACACAAACATGCACACTCACCCTCTCCCACGCACACAGATACAAACAGTCACACTCTCCCACACCCATACACACACTCACCCTCTCCCACACACACACTCACTCACCCTCTCCCACAAACACACTCACCCTCTCGCACAAACACACACACACACTTAACGTCTCCCACACACACTCTCACCCTCTCTGACACACACACAATCACACCCTCTCCCACACACACTCTCCCTCTCCCATACACATATTCACTCACCATATCCATCACACACTCACTCATCCTCTCCCGCACAAACACACACTCACCCTCTCCCACACAAACACACACACTCACCCTCTCCCAAACACACACACACTCACAACCTCCCACACCCACACACACTCACCCTCTCTCACAAACATACACACACACTTACCCTCTCCCACACACACTCTTACCCATTCCAAGACACACACACTCACTCACCCTCTCCTACACACACACACTCACCCTCTCCCACACACACACACACTAACCCTCTCCCACACAATCACACAGACTCACCCTCTTCCACACACACTAACCCTCTCCCACACCCACAAACACACTCACCCTCACACAAACAAACACTCACTCTCTCCCAAACACACACACACTCACCCTCTCCCACACACTCTCTCACACTCTCTGACACACACACACACTCACTCACCCTCTCCCACAAACACACTCACTCACCCTCTCTCCAACACACAGACAATCAGACTCTCTCACACACACTCACACCCTCTCCCACACACACTCACCCTCTCCCATACACACACTCACTCACCGTATCCCACACACACAGTCACCCTCTCACACACACCCACACTCAACCTCACCGTCACGCACACACTCAATCACCCTCTCCCACACACACAATCACCCTCTCCCACACACACTCACCCTCTCCCATACACACACTCACTCACCGTATCCCACACACACACAAACTCAGACTCTCCCACACAAACACACACTCACCCTCTCCCACAACACTCCATCACCCTCTCCCACACAAACACTCACTCACCCTCTCCCACTCACTCACTCACTCCCCCTCTCCAAACACATACTCACTCACCCTCTCCAACACACACACTCACACACCCTCACCCACACACACACATGCTCTCACTCACCCACACAGACACACACTCACCATCTCCCAAACATTCACTCATTCACCCTCACCCACACACACAAACACTTACCCTCTCCCACACACACACACACACCCTCCCACACACACACTCACCCTTTCCCACACAAACAAACACACTCACCCTCACACACACACACACTCACTCACTCTCTCCCAAACACACACAGACTCACCGTCTCCCACAAAAACACACACACTTACCCTCTCCCACACGCACTCTCACTCTCTCTGACACACTCACACTCACTCAACCTCTCCCACACACACTCACTCACCCTCTCCCACACAAACACACACTCATACTATCCCACACAAAAACACACTCACCCTCTCCCCCCCACACACACTCACTCGCTCCCACTCACTCACTCACTCTCCCTCTCCAAACACATACTCACCCTCTCCAATACACAGACACACTCACAATCTCCCACACACACACTCACTCACCCTCTCCCACACACACAGACTCTCACCCTCTCCCACACACACCCTAACTCACCCTCTCCTACACACACACTCACTCACCCTCTCCCACACACACACTCACTCACCCTCTCCCACACAAACACACATACTCACCCTCTCCCACAAACAAAGATACACACACTCACACTCTCCCACACCCACACACACTACTCACCCTCACACACACACACTCACTCACTCTCTCCCAAACACACACACAATCACCCTCTGCCACACACACACATACGCACGCTCACCCTCCCCCACACCCACACACACAAGTCACCCTCACACACACACACACTCACTCAATCTCTCCCAAACACACACACACTCACCCTCTGCCACAAACACACGCACACACTTACCTTCTCCCACACGCACTCTCACCTGCTCTGACACACACACTCTCACTCACCCTTTCCCACACACACACACTCTCACCCTCTCCCACACACACACTTGCTCACCCTCTCCCACAAATACACACTCAGCCACTCCCACACACACATTCACTCACCCTCTACAACACGCACACTCACCCTCTGCCACACAAACACACACACTCACCCATCCCACGCACACACTCACTCACCCTCTACCACACACACACTCACTCACCCTCTCCCACACAAACATGCACACTCACCCTCTCCCACGCACACAGATACAAACAGTCACACTCTCCCACACCCATACACACACTCACCCTCACACACACGCACACTCACTCACACTCCCCCAAACAAACACACATTCATCCTCTCCCACAAACACACACACAAACACTTAACCTCTCCCACACACACTCTCACCCTCTCCAACACACACACACTCACTCACCCTCTCCCACACACAGACACTGACCCACTCACACATACACTCACTCACCTTCTCCCACACAAACACATGCTCACTCTCTCCTACCCAAACACAAACTCACCCTCTCCCACACACATACTCACTCTCCCTCTCCCACACACACACACTGACCCTCTCCCACACACAATCACCCTCTCACATACAAACACACACACACTCTCCCACACAAACACACACTCACCCTCTCCCACACACACTCTCACTCACCCTCTCACACACACACACTCACTCAATCACCCTCTCCCACACACAGACACTGACCCACTCCCACATACACTCACTCACCTTCTCCCACACAAACACATGCTCACACTCTCCTACACAAACACACACTCAACCTCTCCCACACACACACTCACTCTCCCACACAAACACACACTCACACTAACCCACACACACTCACTCACCCTCTCCCACACACACTCTCACTCACACTCTCACACACACGCACTCACTCACTCACCCTCTCCCACACACAGACACTGGCCCACTCCCACATACACTCACTTACCTTCTCCCACACAAAAACATGCTCTCACTCTACTACACAAACACACACTCACCCTCTCCCACACACACACACTCACTCTCCCTCTCCCACACACACACACTGACCCTCTCCCACACACAATCACCCTCTCACACACAAACACACACACACTCTCCCACACAAACACACACTCACCCTCTCCCACACACACAATCACTCACCCTCTCCCACACACACTCTCACTCACCCTCCCGCTCACACACACTCTCTCAATCACCCTCTCCCTCCTACACACACGCTCACCCTCTCCCAGACACACACACACACTCACGCTCACCGTCACACACACACTCACTCACCCTCTCCCACACACACTCTCACCCTCTCCCAAACATACACACCCTCACCCTCTCCCAAACACACACACTCACCCTGTCCCACAAACACACACACTCAACCTCTCCCGCACACAGTCAATTACCCTCTCCCACACACACACTTAATCAACCTCTCCCACAAATACACACTCACCCACTCCCACACACACACTCACTCACCCTCTACAACACACACACTCACACTCTGCCACACAAACACACACATTCACCCTTTCCCATACACACTCTCACTCACCCTCTCGCACACACACACTCACTCAATCACCCTCTCCCACACACAGACACTGACCCAGTCCCACATACACTCACTCACCTTCTCCCACACGAACACATGCTCACACTCTCCTACACAAACACACACTCACCTTCTCCCACACACACACACTCACTCTCCCTCTCCCACACACACACACTGACCCTCTCTCACACACACTCACTCACCCACTCCCACACAAAGACAAACTCACAGTCTCCCACACAAACTCACTCTCACCCTCTCCCACACACACTCAATCACCCTCTCACACACAAACACTTACTCACCCTCTCCCACTCACTCACTCAATCCCACTCACCAAACACATACTCACTCAACCTCTCCAACACACACACTCACTCACACTCTCCCACGCACACACACACTCAGCCTCTTCCACAGACACACACTCACCATCTCCCAAACACTCACTCATTCACCATCTCCCACACACACTCTCACTCACCCTCGCCCACACACACACACACACACTCACCCCCTCCCACACACAAAGTCACTCACCCTCTCCCAAACACACACACACTCACCCTCTTCCACACACACTCACACCCTCTCCCACACAATCTCAAACTCCCCCATACACACACTCACTCACCGTATCCCACACACACTGTCATCCTCTCCGACACACACACACTGACCCTCTCCCACAAACTCTCACTCACCCACTCCTACACAAACACAAACTCACACTCTCCCACACAAACACACACTCACCCTCTCCCACACACACAGTCACTCACCCTCTCCCAAACACACACACACTCACCCTCTTCCACAAACACTCACACCCTCTCGCACACACACTCACCCTCTCCCATACACACACTCACATACCGTATCCCACACACACACTCACCCTCTCACACACACACACACTCACCCTCACCATCACACACACACTCACTCACCCTCTCCCACATACACACACTCACCTTCTCCCAGACACACACACACACTCACCCTCACACACACACTCACTCACTCTCTCCCAGACACACACACACTCACCCTCTCCCACAAACAAACACACACACTTACCCTCTCCCAAACACACTCTCAACCAATCCGACACACACACACTCAATCAACCTCTCCCACACAGACACACTGACCCTCTCCCACACACACACACTCACCCTCTCCCACTCACTCACTCACACCCCCTCTCCAAACACATAGTCACTCACCCTCTCCAACAAACACAATCATTCACACTCTCCCACACACACACAGACACCCTCTCCCACACATACACACACTCTCCATCTCCCAAATACCCACTCACTCACCCTCTCCCCCCCACACACACACACACTTACCCTCTCCCACACACACACACACACACCCTCTCCCACACATACACACACTCTCCATCTCCCAAAGAACCACTCACTCACCCTCTCCCACACACACACAAACACTTACCCTCTCCCACACACACACACACTCTCACCCTCTCACACCCACACACACTCACTCACCCACTCCCAAACACACACACACTCACCCTCTCCCACACGCACTCACCCTCTCTCTCACACACACACTCTCAGCCTCTCCCACACACACATTCACTCAACCTCTCCCAAACACACACACTAACACTCTCTCCCACACACACTCACCCTCTCCCATACACACACTCACTCACCATATCCCACACACACTCACTCACCATATCCCACACACACTGACTCACCCTCACCATGACATGCACTCACTCAACCTCTCCCACACACACACACTCAGCCTCACCGTCACACACACTCACTCATCCTCTCCCACACACACAAACTCACCCTCTCCCACACACACACATTCACCCTCTCACAAACACACACACATACTCACCATCACACACACTCATTCAGCATCACCCAAACACACACTCTCCCCCTCCCCACACACACAATCACTCACCCTCTCCCACACACTCACTCACTCCCCCTCTCCCACAGACACACTCACTCACCCTATCCAACACACACACTCACTCACCCTCTCACTCACACACACTCACTCACTCACCCTCTCCCACATACACACACACTCACCCACTCCCAGACACACACACACACACTCACCCTCTCCCACAACCACTCACACACTCACCCTCACACACACACACACTCACTCACTCTCTCCCAAACACACGCACACTCACCCTCTCCCACAAACACACACAACACTTACCCTCTCCCACAGGCACTCTCACCCTCTCCGACACACTCACACTCACTCACCCTCTCAAACACACACTCTCAATCAACCACTCCCACACACACTCACTCACCCTCTCCCACACAAACACACACGCATACTATCCCACACAAACACACACTAACCCTCTCCCCCCACACACACACTCACCCTCTCCCACTCACTCGCTCACTCTCCATCTCCAAACACATACTCACCCTCTCCAACACAGAGACACACTCACCATATCCCACACACACACTCACTCACCCTCTCCCACACACACAGACTCTCACCCTCTCCCACACACGCCCTCGCTCACCCTCTTACACACACACACTAACCCTCTGCCACACAAACACACACACTCACCCTCTCCCACACACACACTCACTCACCCTCTCCCACACACACACTCACTCACCCTTTCCCACACAAACACACACACTCACCCTCTCCCACACACACAGATACACACACTCAAACACTCCCACACCCACACACACACTCACCCTCACACACACACACTCTCACCGCCTCTAACACACACACAAACACTCACCCTCTCCCACACACAGACACTGACCCACTCCCATCACACTCACTCACCTTCTCCCACACAAACACACACTCACACTTTCATACACAAACACACACTCACCCTCTCCCCGACAGACACACTCTCTCTCCCTCTCCCACACACACACACTCACCCTCTCCCACACACACTCACTCACCCAAACCCACACAAACACAAACTCATAGTCTCCCACACAAACACACTATCACCCTCTCCCACAAACAATCAATCACCCTCTCCCACACAAACACTCACTCACCCTCTCCCACTCACTCACTCAATCCCCCTCTCCAAACACATACTCACTCACCCTCTCCCACACACACACTCACTCATCCTCTCCCACACACACACACTGACCCTCTCCCACACACACTCACTCTCTCCAATACTCACACTCACTCATCGTATCCCACACACACACTCACTCTCTCACACTCAATCACACTCACCCTCACTGTCACACACACACACACTCACCCTCTCCCACACACACACAATTACCCTCTTCCACTCACACTCACTCACCATATCCCACACACACTCACTCACCCTCACCGTGGAATGCACTCACTCACCCTCTCCCACACACATACACTCACCCTCACCGTCACACACACTCACTCACCCTCTCCCACACACACACACTCACCCTCTCCCCCACAAACACACACTCACACTCTCACTCACACACACACACTCACCCTCACTGTCACACACAGTCACTCACCCTCTCCCACAAACACACACTCACCATCTGCCACACTCACACACAGTCACCCTCTCACACACACACACTCAACCTCTCCCACAAACACTCAATTACCCTCTCCCACACACTCACTCACTCACCCTCTCCCACACACACACACTCACCCTCTTCCACACACACACACTCAACCTCTCCCACACACGCAATTACTCACCCTCTACCACACAGACCTTCACCCTCTCCATTACACACACTCACTCAACCTCTCCCACACACACACTCACCCTCTCCCACACAAACACACACACTCACCCTTTCCCAAACACACACACACTCACCCTCTCCCACACCCACACACACTCACCCTCTCCCACAAACACACACACACACTTACCCTCTCCCACACACACGCTCACCCACTCCGACACACACACACTCACTCACCCTCTCCTACAGACACACACTCACCCTCTCCCACACACACACACACAATGACCCACACACACACTCACTCACCATCTCCCACACACACACTTATTCACCCTCTCCCACAAATACACAATCACCCTCTCCCACACACACACTCACTCACCCTCTCCCACAAACACACTCACCCTCTCGCACAAACACACACACACACTTAACCTCTCCCACACACACTCTCACCCTCTCTGACACACACACAATCACACCCTCTCCCACACACACTCTCCCTCTCCCATACACATATTCACTCACCATATCCATCACACACTCACTCATCCTCTCCCGCACAAACACACACTCACCCTCTCCCACACAAACACACACACTCACCCTCTCCCAAACACACACACACTCACAACCTCCCACACCCACACACACTCACCCTCTCTCACAAACATACACACACACTTACCCTCTCCCACACACACTCTTACCCATTCCAAGACACACACACTCACTCACCCTCTCCTACACACACACACTCACCCTCTCCCACACACACACACACTAACCCTCTCCCACACAATCACACAGACTCACCCTCTTCCACACACACTAACCCTCTCCCACACCCACAAACACACTCACCCTCACACAAACAAACACTCACTCTCTCCCAAACACACACACACTCACCCTCTCCCACACACTCTCTCACACTCTCTGACACACACACACACTCACTCACCCTCTCCCACAAACACACTCACTCACCCTCTCTCCAACACACAGACAATCAGACTTCTTCACACACACTCACACCCTCTCCCACACACACTCACCCTCTCCCATACACACACTCACTCACCGTATCCCACACACACAGTCACCCTCTCACACACACCCACACTCAACCTCACCGTCACGCACACACTCAATCACCCTCTCCCACACACACAATCACCCTCTCCCACACACACTCACCCTCTCCCATACACACACTCACTCACCATATCCCACACACACACAAACTCAGACTCTCCCACACAAACACACACTCACCCTCTCCCACACACACTCCATCACCCTCTCCCACACAAACACTCACTCACCCTCTCCCACTCACTCACTCACTCCCCCTCTCCAAACACATACTCACTCACCCTCTCCAACACACACACTCACACACCCTCACCCACACACACACATGCTCTCACTCACCCACACAGACACACACTCACCATCTCCCAAACATTCACTCATTCACCCTCACCCACACACACAAACACTTACCCTCTCCCACACACACACACACACCCTCCCACACACACACTCACCCTTTCCCACACAAACAAACACACTCACCCTCACACACACACACACTCACTCACTCTCTCCCAAACACACACAGACTCACCGTCTCCCACAAAAACACACACACTTACCCTCTCCCACACGCACTCTCACTCTCTCTGACACACTCACACTCACTCAACCTCTCCCACACACACTCACTCACCCTCTCCCACACAAACACACACTCATACTATCCCACACAAAAACACACTCACCCTCTCCCCCCCACACACACTCACTCGCTCCCACTCACTCACTCACTCTCCCTCTCCAAACACATACTCACCCTCTCCAATACACAGACACACTCACAATCTCCCACACACACACTCACTCACCCTCTCCCACACACACAGACTCTCACCCTCTCCCACACACACCCTAACTCACCCTCTCCTACACACACACTCACTCACCCTCTCCCACACACACACTCACTCACCCTCGCCCACACAAACACACATACTCACCCTCTCCCACAAACAAAGATACACACACTCACACTCTCCCACACCCACACACACTACTCACCCTCACACACACACACTCACTCACTCTCTCCCAAACACACACACAATCACCCTCTGCCACACACACACATACGCACGCTCACCCTCCCCCACACCCACACACACAAGTCACCCTCACACACACACACACTCTCACCCTCTCCCACACACACACTTGCTCACCCTCTCCCACAAATACACACTCAGCCACTCCCACACACACATTCACTCACCCTCTACAACACGCACACTCACCCTCTGCCACACAAACACACACACTCACCCATCCCACGCACACACTCACTCACCCTCTACCACACACACACTCACTCACCCTCTCCCACACAAACATGCACACTCACCCTCTCCCACGCACACAGATACAAACAGTCACACTCTCCCACACCCATACACACACTCACCCTCACACACACGCACACTCACTCACACTCCCCCAAACAAACACACATTCATCCTCTCCCACAAACACACACACAAACACTTAACCTCTCCCACACACACTCTCACCCTCTCCAACACACACACACTCACTCACCCTCTCCCACACACAGACACTGACCCACTCACACATACACTCACTCACCTTCTCCCACACAAACACATGCTCACACTCTCCTACACAAACACAAACTCACCCTCTCCCACACACATACTCACTCTCCCTCTCCCACACACACACACTGACCCTCTCCCACACACAATCACCCTCTCACATACAAACACACACACACTCTCCCACACAAACACACACTCACCCTCTCACACACACACACTCACTCAATCACCCTCTCCCACACACAGACACTGACCCACTCCCACATACACTCACTCACCTTCTCCCACACAAACACATGCTCACACTCTCCTACACAAACACACACTCACCCTCTCCCACACACACACTCACTCTCCCTCTCCCACACAAACACACTGAGCCTCTCCCACACACAATCACCCTCTCACACACAAACACACACACACTCTCCCACACAAACACACACTCACACTAACCCACACACACTCACTCACCCTCTCCCACACACACTCTCACTCACACTCTCACACACACGCACTCACTCACTCACCCTCTCCCACACACAGACACTGACCCACTCCCACATACACTCACTTACCTTCTCCCACACAAAAACATGCTCTCACTCTACTACACAAACACACACTCACCCTCTCCCACACACACACACTCTCTCTCCCTCTCCCACACACACACACTGACCCTCTCCCACACACAATCACCCTCTCACACACAAACACACACACACTCTCCCACACAAACACACACTCACCCTCTCCCACACACACAATCACTCACCCTCTCCCACACACACTCTCACTCACCCTCCCGCTCACACACACTCTCTCAATCACCCTCTCCCTCCTACACACACGCTCACCCTCTCCCAGACACACACACACACTCACGCTCACCGTCACGCACACACTCACTCACCCTCTCCCACACACACTCTCACCCTCTCCCAAACATACACACCCTCACCCTCTCCCAAACACACACACTCACCCTGTCCCACAAACACACACACTCAACCTCTCCCGCACACAGTCAATTACCCTCTCCCACACACACACTTAATCAACCTCTCCCACAAATACACACTCACCCACTCCCACACACACACTCACTCACCCTCTACAACACACACACTCACACTCTGCCACACAAACACACACATTCACCCTCTCCCATACACACTCTCACTCACCCTCTCGCACACACACACTCACTCAATCACCCTCTCCCACACACAGACACTGACCCAGTCCCACATACACTCACTCACCTTCTCCCACACGAACACATGCTCACACTCTCCTACACAAACACACACTCACCTTCTCCCACACACACACACTCACTCTCCCTCTCCCACACACACACACTGACCCTCTCTCACACACACTCACTCACCCACTCCCACACAAAGACAAACTCACAGTCTCCCACACAAACTCACTCTCACCCTCTCCCACACACACTCAATCACCCTCTCACACACAAACACTTACTCACCCTCTCCCACTCACTCACTCAATCCCACTCACCAAACACATACTCACTCAACCTCTCCAACACACACACTCACTCACACTCTCCCACGCACACACACACTCAGCCTCTTCCACAGACACACACTCACCATCTCCCCAACACTCACTCATTCACCATCTCCCACACACACTCTCACTCACCCTCGCCCACACACACACACACACACTCACCCCCTCCCACACACAAAGTCACTCACCCTCTCCCAAACACACACACACTCACCCTCTTCCACACACACTCACACCCTCTCCCACACAATCTCAAACTCCCCCATACACACACTCACTCACCGTATCCCACACACACTGTCATCCTCTCCGACACACACACACTGACCCTCTCCCACAAACTCTCACTCACCCACTCCTACACAAACACAAACTCACACTCTCCCACACAAACACACACTCACCCCCTCCCACACACACAGTCACTCACCCTCTCCCAAACACACACACACTCACCCTCTTCCACAAACACTCACACCCTCTCGCACACACACTCACAACCTCTCCCACACACACTCACCCTCTCCCGTACACACACTCACATACCGTATCCCACACACACACTCACCTTCTCCCAGACACACACACACACTCACCCTCACACACACACTCACTCACTCTCTCCCAGACACACACACACTCACCCTCTCCCACAAACAAACACACACACTTACCCTCTCCCAAACACACTCTCAACCAATCCGACACACACACACTCAATCAACCTCTCCCACACAGACACACTGACCCTCTCCCACACACACACACTCACCCTCTCCCACTCACTCACTCACACCCCCTCTCCAAACACATAGTCACTCACCCTCTCCAACAAACACAATCATTCACACTCTCCCACACACACACAGACACCCTCTCCCACACATACACACACTCTCCATCTCCCAAATACCCACTCACTCACCCTCTCCCCCCCACACACACACACACTTACCCTCTCCCACACACACACACACACACCCTCTCCCACACATACACACACTCTCCATCTCCCAAATAACCACTCACTCACCCTCTCCCACACACACACACAAACACTTACCCTCTCCCACACACACACACACTCTCACCCTCTCACACCCACACACACTCACTCACCCACTCCCAAACACACACACACTCACCCTCTCCCACACGCACTCACCCTCTCTCTCACACACACACTCTCAGCCTCTCCCACACACACATTCACTCAACCTCTCCCAAACACACACACTAACACTCTCTCCCACACACACTCACCCTCTCCCATACACACACTCACTCACCATATCCCACACACACTCACTCACCCTATCCCACACACACTGACTCACCCTCACCATGACATGCACTCACTCAACCTCTCCCACACACACACACTCAGCCTCACCGTCACACACACTCACTCATCCTCTCCCACACACACAAACTCACCCTCTCCCACACACACACATTCACCCTCTCACAAACACACACACATACTCACCATCACACACACTCATTCAGCATCACCCAAACACACACTCTCCCCCTCCCCACACACACAATCACTCACCCTCTCCCACACACTCACTCACTCCCCCTCTCCCACAGACACACTCACTCACCCTATCCAACACACACACTCACTCACCCTCTCACTCACACACACTCACTCACTCACCCTCTCCCACATACACACACACTCACCCACTCCCAGACACACACACACACACTCACCCTCTCCCACAACCACTCACACACTCACCCTCACACACACACACACTCACTCACTCTCTCCCAAACACACGCACACTCACCCTCTCCCACAAACACACACAACACTTACCCTCTCCCACAGGCACTCTCACCCTCTCCGACACACTCACACTCACTCACCCTCTCAAACACACACTCTCAATCAACCACTCCCACACACACTCACTCACCCTCTCCCACACAAACACACACGCATACTATCCCACACAAACACACACTAACCCTCTCCCCCCACACACACACTCACCCTCTCCCACTCACTCGCTCACTCTCCATCTCCAAACACATACTCACCCTCTCCAACACAGAGACACACTCACCATATCCCACACACACACTCACTCACCCTCTCCCACACACACAGACTCTCACCCTCTCCCACACACGCCCTCACTCACCCTCTTACACACACACACTAACCCTCTGCCACACAAACACACACACTCACCCTCTCCCACACACACACTCACTCACCCTCTCCCACACACACACTCACTCACCCTTTCCCACACAAACACACACACTCACCCTCTCCCACACACACAGATACACACACTCAAACACTCCCACACCCACACACACACTCACCCTCACACACACACACTCTCACCGTCTCTAACACACACACAAACACTCACCCTCTCCCACACACAGACACTGACCCACTCCCATCACACTCACTCACCTTCTCCCACACAAACACACACTCACACTTTCATACACAAACACACACTCACCCTCTCCCCGACAGACACACTCTCTCTCCCTCTCCCACACACACACACTCACCCTCTCCCACACACACTCACTCACCCACACCCACACAAACACAAACTCATAGTCTCCCACACAAACTCACTATCACCCTCTCCCACAAACAATCAATCACCCTCTCCCACACAAACACTCACTCACCCTCTCCCACTCACTCACTCAATCCCCCTCTCCAAACACATACTCACTCACCCTCTCCCACACACACACTCACTCATCCTCTCCCACACACAAGCATACTCACCCTCTCCCACAGAAACACACACACTCACCCTCTGCCACACACACACATACGCACACTCACCCTCTCCCACACCCATGCACACAACTCACCCTCACACACACACACACTCCCTCACTCTTTCCCAAACACACACACACACCCTCTCCCACAAACACAAGCACACACTTACCCTCTCCCACACACACTCTCACCGGCTCCGACACACACACTCTCACTCACCCTTTCCCACACACACACACACACCCTCTCCCACACACACACACTCTCACCCTCTCCCACACACACACTTACTCACCCTCTCCCACAAATACACACTCAGCCAATCCCACACACACACTCACTCACCCTCTACAACACGCACACTCACCCTCTGCCACACAACCACACACACGCACCCTCTCCCACACACACACTCAATCAGCCTCTCCCACACACACACTCACTCACCCTCTCCCACACAAACACACACACTCACCATCTCCCACACACACAGATACAAACACTCACACTCTCCCACACCCTACACACACTCACCCTCACACACACGCACACTCACTCACTCTCTCCCAAACACACACACACTCACCCTCTCCCACAAACACACACATGCACACAACCTCTCCCACTCACACTCTCACCCTCTCCGACACACACACACTCACTCACCCTCTCCCACACACAGACACTGACCCACTCCCACATACACTCACTCACCTTCTCCCACACAAACACATGCTCACACTCTCCTACACAAACACACACTCACCCTCTCCCACACACACACACACTCACTCTCCCTCTCCCACACACACACTGACCCTCTCCCACACACAATCACCCTCTCACACACAAACACACACACAGTCTCCCACACAAACACACACTCACCCTCTCCCACACACACACTCACTCACCCTTTCCCACATACACTCTCACTCACCCTCTCACACACACACACTCACTCAATCACCCTCTCCCACGCACAGACACTGGCCCACTCTCACATACACTCACTCACCTTCTCCCACACAAACACAAGCTCACACTTACCTATACAAACACACACTCACCCTCTCCCAAACACATACTCACACTCCCTCTCCCACACACACACACTGACCCTCTCCCACACACAATCACGCTCTCACACACAAACACACACACACTCTCCCACACAAACACACACTCACCCTCTCACACACACACACTCACTCACCCTTTCCCACACACACTCTCACTCACCCTCTCGCTCACACACACTCACTCACTCACCCTCTCCCACACACACACACTCACTCTCCCTCTACCACACACACATCCTGACACTCTCCCACACACAATCACCATCTCACACACAAACACAAACACACTCTCCCACACAAACACAAACTCACACTCTCCCACACACACGCACACGCTCACCATCACACACACACACACTCACTTACTCTCTCCCACACACACTGACCCTCTCCCACACACACTCACCCTCTGCCACACAAACACACACACTCAACCTCTCCCGCACACACACTCACTCACCCTCTCCCACACACAAACTCACTCACCCTCTCCCACACACACACTCACTCACCCTCTCCCACACAAACACACACACTCACCCTCACTCACACAAACAGATACACACACTCGTACTCTCCCACACCCACACACACACTCACCCTCACACACACACAAACTCACTCACCCTCTCCCAAACACACACACACTCACCCTCTTCCACACACACTCACACCCTCTCCCACACAATCTCAAACTCCCCCATACACACACTCACTCACCGTATCCCACACACACTGTCATCCTCTCCGACACACACACACTGACCCTCTCCCACAAACTCTCACTCACCCACTCCTACACAAACACAAACTCACACTCTCCCACACAAACACACACTCACCCCCTCCCACACACACAGTCACTCACCCTCTCCCAAACACACACACACTCACCCTCTTCCACAAACACTCACACCCTCTCGCACACACACTCACAACCTCTCCCACACACACTCACCCTCTCCCGTACACACACTCACATACCGTATCCCACACACACACTCACCCTCTCACACACACACACACTCACCCTCACCATCACACACACACTCACTCACCCTCTCCCACATACACACACTCACCTTCTCCCAGACACACACACACACTCACCCTCACACACACACTCACTCACTCTCTCCCAGACACACACACACTCACCCTCTCCCACAAACAAACACACACACTTACCCTCTCCCAAACACACTCTCAACCAATCCGACACACACACACTCAATCAACCTCTCCCACACAGACACACTGACCCTCTCCCACACACACACACTCACCCTCTCCCACTCACTCACTCACACCCCCTCTCCAAACACATAGTCACTCACCCTCTCCAACAAACACAATCATTCACACTCTCCCACACACACACAGACACCCTCTCCCACACATACACACACTCTCCATCTCCCAAATACCCACTCACTCACCCTCTCCCCCCCACACACACACACACTTACCCTCTCCCACACACACACACACACACCCTCTCCCACACATACACACACTCTCCATCTCCCAAATAACCACTCACTCACCCTCTCCCACACACACACACAAACACTTACCCTCTCCCACACACACACACACTCTCACCCTCTCACACCCACACACACTCACTCACCCACTCCCAAACACACACACACTCACCCTCTCCCACACGCACTCACCCTCTCTCTCACACACACACTCTCAGCCTCTCCCACACACACATTCACTCAACCTCTCCCAAACACACACACTAACACTCTCTCCCACACACACTCACCCTCTCCCATACACACACTCACTCACCATATCCCACACACACTCACTCACCCTATCCCACACACACTGACTCACCCTCACCATGACATGCACTCACTCAACCTCTCCCACACACACACACTCAGCCTCACCATCACACACACTCACTCATCCTCTCCCACACACACAAACTCACCCTCTCCCACACACACACATTCACCCTCTCACAAACACACACACATACTCACCATCACACACACTCATTCAGCATCACCCAAACACACACTCTCCCCCTCCCCACACACACAATCACTCACCCTCTCCCACACACTCACTCACTCCCCCTCTCCCACAGACACACTCACTCACCCTATCCAACACACACACTCACTCACCCTCTCACTCACACACACTCACTCACTCACCCTCTCCCACATACACACACACTCACCCACTCCCAGACACACACACACACTCACCCTCTCCCACAACCACTCACACACTCACCCTCACAAACACACACACTCACTCACTCTCTCCCAAACACACGCACACTCACCCTCTCCCACAAACACACACAACACTTACCCTCTCCCACAGGCACTCTCACCCTCTCCGACACACTCACACTTACTCACCCTCTCAAACACACACTCTCAATCAACCACTCCCACACACACTCACTCACCCTCTCCCACACAAACACACATGCATACTATCCCACACAAACACACACTAACCCTCTCCCCCCACACACACACTCACCCTCTCCCACTCACTCGCTCACTCTCCATCTCCAAACACATACTCACCCTCTCCAACACAGAGACACACTCACCATATCCCACACACACACTCACTCACCCTCTCCCACACACACAGACTCTCACCCTCTCCCACACACGCCCTCACTCACCCTCTTACACACACACACTAACCCTCTGCCACACAAACACACACACTCACCCTCTCCCACACACACACTCACTCACCCTCTCCCACACACACACTCACTCACCCTTTCCCACACAAACACACACACTCACCCTCTCCCACACACACAGATACACACACTCAAACACTCCCACACCCACACACACACTCACCCTCACACACACACACTCTCACCGTCTCTAACACACACACAAACACTCACCCTCTCCCACACACAGACACTGACCCACTCCCATCACACTCACTCACCTTCTCCCACACAAACACACACTCACACTTTCATACACAAACACACACTCACCCTCTCCCCGACAGACACACTCTCTCTCCCTCTCCCACACACACACACTCACCCTCTCCCACACACACTCACTCACCCACACCCACACAAACACAAACTCATAGTCTCCCACACAAACACACTATCACCCTCTCCCACAAACAATCAATCACCCTCTCCCACACAAACACTCACTCACCCTCTCCCACTCACTCACTCAATCCCCCTCTCCAAACACATACTCACTCACCCTCTCCCACACACACACTCACTCATCCTCTCCCACACACAAGCATACTCACCCTCTCCCACAGAAACACACACACTCACCCTCTGCCACACACACACATACGCACACTCACCCTCTCCCACACCCATGCACACAACTCACCCTCACACACACACACACTCCCTCACTCTTTCCCAAACACACACACACACCCTCTCCCACAAACACAAGCACACACTTACCCTCTCCCACACACACTCTCACCCGCTCCGACACACACACTCTCACTCACCCTTTCCCACACACACACACACACCCTCTCCCACACACACACACTCTCACCCTCTCCCACACACACACTTACTCACCCTCTCCCACAAATACACACTCAGCCAATCCCACACACACACTCACTCACCCTCTACAACACGCACACTCACCCTCTGCCACACAAACACGCACAATCACACTCTCCCACACACACACTCAATCACCCTCTCCCACACACACACTCACCCTCTGCCACACAAACACGCACAATCACACTCTCCCACACACACACTCAATCACCCTCTCCCAAACACACACTCACCCTCTCCCAAACACATACTCACACTTCCTCTCCCACACACACACACTGACCCTCTCCCACACACAATCACGCTCTCACACACAAACACACACACACTCTCCCACACAAACACACACTCACCCTCTCACACACACACACTCACTCACCCTCTCCCACACACACTCTCACTCACCCTCTCGCTCACACATACTCACTCACTCACCCTCTCCCACACACACACACTCACTCACCCTCTCCCACACACACACACTGACACTCTCCCACACACAATCACCCTCTCACACACAAACACACACACACTCTCCCACACAAACACACACTCACCCTCTCCCACACACACAATCACTCACCCTCTCCCACACACACTCTCACTCACCCTCCCGCTCACACACACTCTCTCAATCACCCTCTCCCTCCTACACACACGCTCACCCTCTCCCAGACACACACACACACTCACGCTCACCGTCACACACACACTCACTCACCCTCTCCCACACACACTCTCACCCTCTCCCAAACATACACACCCTCACCCTCTCCCAAACACACACACTCACCCTGTCCCACAAACACACACACTCAACCTCTCCCGCACACAGTCAATTACCCTCTCCCACACACACACTTAATCAACCTCTCCCACAAATACACACTCACCCACTCCCACACACACACTCACTCACCCTCTACAACACACACACTCACACTCTGCCACACAAACACACACATTCACCCTTTCCCATACACACTCTCACTCACCCTCTCGCACACACACACTCACTCAATCACCCTCTCCCACACACAGACACTGACCCAGTCCCACATACACTCACTCACCTTCTCCCACACGAACACATGCTCACACTCTCCTACACAAACACACACTCACCTTCTCCCACACACACACACTCACTCTCCCTCTCCCACACACACACACTGACCCTCTCCCACACACACTCACTCACCCACTCCCACACAAAGACAAACTCACAGTCTCCCACACAAACTCACTCTCACCCTCTCCCACACACACTCAATCACCCTCTCACACACAAACACTTACTCACCCTCTCCCACTCACTCACTCAATCCCCCTCGCCAAACACAAACTCACACACCCTCCCCAACACACACACTCACTCACACTCTCCCACGCACACACACAATCACCCTCTTCCACACAGACACACACTCACCATCTCCCAAACACTCACTCATTCACCATCTCCCACACACACTCTCACTCACCCTCGCCCACACACACACACACAGACACTCACCCCCTCCCACACACACAGTCACTCACCCTCTCCCAAACACACACACACTCACCCTCTTCCACACACACTCACACCCTCTCCCACACAATCTCAAACTCCCCCATACACACACTCACTCACCGTATCCCACACACACTGTCATCCTCTCCGACACACACACACTGACCCTCTCCCACAAACTCTCACTCACCCACTCCTACACAAACACAAACTCACACTCTCCCACACAAACACACACTCACCCCCTCCCACACACACAGTCACTCACCCTCTCCCAAACACACACACACTCACCCTCTTCCACAAACACTCACACCCTCTCGCACAAACACTCACAACCTCTCCCCCACACACTCACCCTCTCCCATACACACACTCACATACCGTATCCCACACACACACTCACCCTCTCACACACACACACACTCACCCTCACCATCACACACACACTCACTCACCCTCTCCCACATACACACACTCACCTTCTCCCAGACACACACACACACTCACCCTCACACACACACTCACTCACTCTCTCCCAGACACACACACACTCACCCTCTCCCACAAACAAACACACACACTTACCCTCTCCCAAACACACTCTCAACCAATCCGACACACACACACTCAATCAACCTCTCCCACACAGACACACTGACCCTCTCCCACACACACACACTCACCCTCTCCCACTCGCTCACTCACACCCCCTCTCCAAACACATAGTCACTCACCCTCTCCAACAAACACAATCATTCACACTCTCCCACACACACACAGACACCCTCTCCCACACATACACACACTCTCCATCTCCCAAATACCCACTCACTCACCCTCTCCCCCCCACACACACACACACACTTACCCTCTCCCACACACACACACACACACCCTCTCCCACACTTACACACACTCTCCATCTCCCAAAGAACCACTCACTCACCCTCTCCCACACACACACAAACACTTACCCTCTCCCACACACACACACACTCTCACCCTCTCACACCCACACACACTCACTCACCCACTCCCAAACACACACACACTCACCCTCTCCCACACGCACTCACCCTCTCTCTCACACACACACTCTCAGCCTCTCCCACACACACATTCACTCAACCTCTCCCAAACACACACACTAACACTCTCTCCCACACACACTCACCCTCTCCCATACACACACTCACTCATCATATCCCACACACACTCACTCACCATATCCCACACACACTGACTCACCCTCACCATGACATGCACTCACTCAACCTCTCCCACACACACACACTCAGCCTCACCGTCACACACACTCACTCATCCTCTCCCACACACACTCACTCACCCTCTCCCACACACACACATTCACACTCTCACAAACACACACACTCACCCTCACCATCACACACACTCACTCACCATCGCCCAAACACACACTCTCACCCTTTCCCACACACACACTCACTCACCCTCTCCCACACACTCACTCACTCCCCCTCTCCCACAGACACACTCACTCACCCTCTCCAACACACACACTCACTCACCCTCTCACTCACACACACTCACTCACTCACCCTCTCCCACATACACACACACTCACCCACTCCCAGACACACACACACACTCACCCTCTCCCACAACCACTCACACACTCACCCTCACACACACACACACTCACTCACTCTCTCCCAAACACACGCACACTCACCCTCTCCCACAAACACACACAACACTTACCCTCTCCCACAGGCACTCTCACCCTCTCCGACACACTCACACTTACTCACCCTCTCAAACACACACTCTCAATCAACCACTCCCACACACACTCACTCACCCTCTCCCACACAAACACACATGCATACTATCCCACACAAACACACACTAACCCTCTCCCCCCACACACACACTCACCCTCTCCCACTCACTCGCTCACTCTCCATCTCCAAACACATACTCACCCTCTCCAACACAGAGACACACTCACCATATCCCACACACACACTCACTCACCCTCTCCCACACACACAGACTCTCACCCTCTCCCACACACGCCCTCACTCACCCTCTTACACACACACACTAACCCTCTGCCACACAAACACACACACTCACCCTCTCCCACACACACACTCACTCACCCTCTCCCACACACACACTCACTCACCCTTTCCCACACAAACACACACACTCACCCTCTCCCACACACACAGATACACACACTCAAACACTCCCACACCCACACACACACTCACCCTCACACACACACACTCTCACCGTCTCTAACACACACACAAACACTCACCCTCTCCCACACACAGACACTGACCCACTCCCATCACACTCACTCACCTTCTCCCACACAAACACACACTCACACTTTCATACACAAACACACACTCACCCTCTCCCCGACAGACACACACTCTCTCCCTCTCCCACACACACACACTCACCCTCTCCCACACACACTCACTCACCCACACCCACACAAACACAAACTCATAGTCTCCCACACAAACACACTATCACCCTCTCCCACAAACAATCAATCACCCTCTCCCACACAAACACTCACTCACCCTCTCCCACTCACTCACTCAATCCCCCTCTCCAAACACATACTCACTCACCCTCTCCCACACACACACTCACTCATCCTCTCCCACACACACACACTGACCCTCTCCCACACACACTCACCCTCTCCAATACTCACACTCACTCAACGTATCCCACACACAC
This sequence comes from Carcharodon carcharias, assembly GCF_017639515.1. Classification (NCBI taxonomy): domain Eukaryota; kingdom Metazoa; phylum Chordata; class Chondrichthyes; order Lamniformes; family Lamnidae; genus Carcharodon; species Carcharodon carcharias. The sequence goes on from NW_024470724.1 coordinate 663,201, forward strand.
ACTCACTCTCTCACACTCAATCACACTCACCCTCACTGTCACACACACACACACTCACCCTCTCCCACACACACACAATTACCCTCTTCCACACACACTCACTCACCATATCCCACACACACTCACTCACCCTCACCGTGGAATGCACTCACTCACCCTCTCCCACACACATACACTCACCCTCACCGTCACACACACTCACTCACCCTCTCCCACACACACACACTCACCCTCTCCCCCACAAACACACACTCACACTCTCACTCACACACACACACTCACCCTCACTGTCACACACAGTCACTCACCCTCTCCCACAAACACACACTCACCATCTGCCACACTCACACACAGTCACCCTCTCACACACACACACTCAACCTCTCCCACAAACACTCAATTACCCTCTCCCACACACGCACTCACTCACCCTCTCCCACACATTCACTCACTCCCCCTCTCCCACAGACACACTCACACCCTCTCCCACACACACATCCTCTCCCATACACACACTCAATCACCGTATCCCACACACACACTCACCCTCTCACACACACAGACACTCACCCTCACCGTCACACACTCACTCACTCACCCTCTCCCACACACACACACTCACCCTCTTCCACACACACACACTCAACCTCTCCCACACACGCACTTACTCACCCTCTACCACACAGACCTTCACCCTCTCCATTATACACACTCACTCAACCTCTCCCACACACACACTCACCCTCTCCCACACAAACACACACACTCACCCTTTCCCAAACACACACACACTCACCCTCTCCCACACCCACACACCATCACCCTCTCCCACAAACACACACACACACTTACCCTCTCCCACACACACGCTCACCCACTCCGACACACACACACTCACTCACCCTCTCCTACAGACACACACTCACCCTCTCCCACACACACACACACAATGACCCACACACACACTCACTCACCATCTCCCACACACACACTTATTCACCCTCTCCCACAAATACACAATCACCCTCTCCCACACACACACTCACTCACCCTCTCCCACAAACACACTCACCCTCTCGCACAAACACACACACACACTTAACCTCTCCCACACACACTCTCACCCTCTCTGACACACACACAATCACACCCTCTCCCACACACACTCTCCCTCTCCCATACACATATTCACTCACCATATCCATCACACACTCACTCATCCTCTCCCGCACAAACACACACTCACCCTCTCCCACACAAACACACACACTCACCCTCTCCCAAACACACACACACTCACAACCTCCCACACCCACACACACTCACCCTCTCTCACAAACATACACACACACTTACCCTCTCCCACACACACTCTTACCCATTCCAAGACACACACACTCACTCACCCTCTCCTACACACACACACTCACCCTCTCCCACACACACACACACTAACCCTCTCCCACACAATCACACAGACTCACCCTCTTCCACACACACTAACCCTCTCCCACACCCACAAACACACTCACCCTCACACAAACAAACACTCACTCTCTCCCAAACACACACACACTCACCCTCTCCCACACACTCTCTCACACTCTCTGACACACACACACACTCACTCACCCTCTCCCACAAACACACTCACTCACCCTCTCTCCAACACACAGACAATCAGACTCTCTCACACACACTCACACCCTCTCCCACACACACTCACCCTCTCCCATACACACACTCACTCACCGTATCCCACACACACAGTCACCCTCTCACACACACCCACACTCAACCTCACCGTCACGCACACACTCACTCACCCTCTCCCACACACACAATCACCCTCTCCCACACACACTCACCCTCTCCCATACACACACTCACTCACCGTATCCCACACACACACAAACTCAGACTCTCCCACACAAACACACACTCACCCTCTCCCACACACACTCCATCACCCTCTCCCACACAAACACTCACTCACCCTCTCCCACTCACTCACTCACTCCCCCTCTCCAAACACATACTCACTCACCCTCTCCAACACACACACTCACACACCCTCACCCACACACACACATGCTCTCACTCACCCACACAGACACACACTCACCATCTCCCAAACATTCACTCATTCACCCTCACCCACACACACAAACACTTACCCTCTCCCACACACACACACACACCCTCCCACACACACACTCACCCTTTCCCACACAAACAAACACACTCACCCTCACACACACACACACTCACTCACTCTCTCCCAAACACACACAGACTCACCGTCTCCCACAAAAACACACACACTTACCCTCTCCCACACGCACTCTCACTCTCTCTGACACACTCACACTCACTCAACCTCTCCCACACACACTCACTCACCCTCTCCCACACAAACACACACTCATACTATCCCACACAAAAACACACTCACCCTCTCCCCCCCACACACACTCACTCGCTCCCACTCACTCACTCACTCTCCCTCTCCAAACACATACTCACCCTCTCCAACACACAGACACACTCACAATCTCCCACACACACACTCACTCACCCTCTCCCACACACACAGACTCTCACCCTCTCCCACACACACCCTAACTCACCCTCTCCTACACACACACTCACTCACCCTCTCCCACACACACACACTGACCCTCTCCCACACACACTCACCCTCTCCAATACTCACACTCACTCAACGTATCCCACACACACACTCACTCTCTCACACTCAATCACACTCACCCTCACTGTCACACACACACACACTCACCCTCTCCCACACACACACAATTACCCTCTTCCACACACACTCACTCACCATATCCCACACACACTCACTCACCCTCACCGTGGAATGCACTCACTCACCCTCTCCCACACACATACACTCACCCTCACCGTCACACACACTCACTCACCCTCTCCCACACACACACACTCACCCTCTCCCCCACAAACACACACTCACACTCTCACTCACACACACACACTCACCCTCACTGTCACACACAGTCACTCACCCTCTCCCACAAACACACACTCACCATCTGCCACACTCACACACAGTCACCCTCTCACACACACACACTCAACCTCTCCCACAAACACTCAATTACCCTCTCCCACACACGCACTCACTCACCCTCTCCCACACATTCACTCACTCCCCCTCTCCCACAGACACACTCACACCCTCTCCCACACACACATCCTCTCCCATACACACACTCAATCACCGTATCCCACACACACACTCACCCTCTCACACACACAGACACTCACCCTCACCGTCACACACTCACTCACTAACCCTCTCCCACACACACACACTCACCCTCTTCCACACACACACACTCAACCTCTCCCACACACGCACTTACTCACCCTCTACCACACAGACCTTCACCCTCTCCATTATACACACTCACTCAACCTCTCCCACACACACACTCACCCTCTCCCACACAAACACACACACTCACCCTTTCCCAAACACACACACACTCACCCTCTCCCACACCCACACACCATCACCCTCTCCCACAAACACACACACACACTTACCCTCTCCCACACACACGCTCACCCACTCCGACACACACACACTCACTCACCCTCTCCTACAGACACACACTCACCCTCTCCCACACACACACACACAATGACCCACACACACACTCACTCACCATCTCCCACACACACACTTATTCACCCTCTCCCACAAATACACAATCACCCTCTCCCACACACACACTCACTCACCCTCTCCCACAAACACACTCACCCTCACGCACAAACACACACACACACTTAACCTCTCCCACACACACTCTCACCCTCTCTGACACACACACAATCACACCCTCTCCCACACACACTCTCCCTCTCCCATACACATATTCACTCACCATATCCATCACACACTCACTCATCCTCTCCCGCACAAACACACACTCACCCTCTCCCACACAAACACACACACTCACCCTCTCCCAAACACACACACACTCACAACCTCCCACACCCACACACACTCACCCTCTCTCACAAACATACACACACACTTACCCTCTCCCACACACACACACTCACCCTCTCCCACACACACACACACTAACCCTCTCCCACACAATCACACAGACTCACCCTCTTCCACACACACTAACCCTCTCCCACACCCACAAACACACTCACCCTCACACAAACAAACACTCACTCTCTCCCAAACACACACACACTCACCCTCTCCCACACACTCTCTCACACTCTCTGACACACACACACACTCACTCACCCTCTCCCACAAACACACTCACTCACCCTCTCTCCAACACACAGACAATCAGACTCTCTCACACACACTCACACCCTCTCCCACACACACTCACCCTCTCCCATACACACACTCACTCACCGTATCCCACACACACAGTCACCCTCTCACACACACCCACACTCAACCTCACCGTCACGCACACACTCACTCACCCTCTCCCACACACACAATCACCCTCTCCCACACACACTCACCCTCTCCCATACACACACTCACTCACCGTATCCCACACACACACAAACTCAGACTCTCCCACACAAACACACACTCACCCTCTCCCACACACACTCCATCACCCTCTCCCACACAAACACTCACTCACCCTCTCCCACTCACTCACTCACTCCCCCTCTCCAAACACATACTCACTCACCCTCTCCAACACACACACTCACACACCCTCACCCACACACACACATGCTCTCACTCACCCACACAGACACACACTCACCATCTCCCAAACATTCACTCATTCACCCTCACCCACACACACAAACACTTACCCTCTCCCACACACACACACACACCCTCCCACACACACACTCACCCTTTCCCACACAAACAAACACACTCACCCTCACACACACACACACTCACTCACTCTCTCCCAAACACACACAGACTCACCGTCTCCCACAAAAACACACACACTTACCCTCTCCCACACGCACTCTCACTCTCTCTGACACACTCACACTCACTCAACCTCTCCCACACACACTCACTCACCCTCTCCCACACAAACACACACTCATACTATCCCACACAAAAACACACTCACCCTCTCCCCCCCACACACACTCACTCGCACCCACTCACTCACTCACTCTCCCTCTCCAAACACATACTCACCCTCTCCAACACACAGACACACTCACAATCTCCCACACACACACTCACTCACCCTCTCCCACACACACAGACTCTCACCCTCTCCCACACACACCCTAACTCACCCTCTCCTACACACACACTCACTCACCCTCTCCCACACACACACTCACTCACCCTCTCCCACACAAACACACATACTCACCCTCTCCCACAAACAAAGATACACACACTCACACTCTCCCACACCCACACACACTACTCACCCTCACACACACACACTCACTCACTCTCTCCCATACACACACACAATCACCCTCTGCCACACACACACATACGCACGCTCACCCTCCCCCACACCCACACACACAAGTCACCCTCACACACACACACACTCACTCAATCTCTCCCAAACACACACACACTCACCCTCTGCCACAAACACACGCACACACTTACCTTCTCCCACACGCACTCTCACCTGCTCTGACACACACACTCTCACTCACCCTTTCCCACACACACACACTCTCACCCTCTCCCACACACACACTTGCTCACCCTCTCCCACAAATACACACTCAGCCACTCCCACACACACATTCACTCACCCTCTACAACACGCACACTCACCCTCTGCCACACAAACACACACACTCACCCATCCCACGCACACACTCACTCACCCTCTACCACACACACACTCACTCACCCTCTCCCACACAAACATGCACACTCACCCTCTCCCACGCACACAGATACAAACAGTCACACTCTCCCACACCCATACACACACTCACCCTCACACACACGCACACTCACTCACACTCCCCCAAACAAACACACATTCATCCTCTCCCACAAACACACACACAAACACTTAACCTCTCCCACACACACTCTCACCCTCTCCAACACACACACACTCACTCACCCTCTCCCACACACAGACACTGACCCACTCACACATACACTCACTCACCTTCTCCCACACAAACACATGCTCACACTCTCCTACACAAACACAAACTCACCCTCTCCCACACACATACTCACTCTCCCTCTCCCACACACACACACTGACCCTCTCCCACACACAATCACGCTCTCACATACAAACACACACACACTCTCCCACACAAACACACACTCACCCTCTCACACACACACACTCACTCAATCACCCTCTCCCACACACAGACACTGACCCACTCCCACATACACTCACTCACCTTCTCCCACACAAACACATGCTCACACTCTCCTACACAAACACACACTCACCCTCTCCCACACACACACTCACTCTCCCTCTCCCACACAAACACACTGAGCCTCTCCCACACACAATCACCCTCTCACACACAAACACACACACACTCTCCCACACAAACACACACTCACACTAACCCACACACACTCACTCACCCTCTCCCACACACACTCTCACTCACACTCTCACACACACGCACTCACTCACTCACCCTCTCCCACACACAGACACTGACCCACTCCCACATACACTCACTTACCTTCTCCCACACAAAAACATGCTCTCACTCTACTACACAAACACACACTCACCCTCTCCCACACACACACACTCACTCTCCCTCTCCCACACACACACACTGAACCTCTCCCACACACAATCACCCTCTCACACACAAACACACACACACTCTCCCACACAAACACACACTCACCCTCTCCCACACACACAATCACTCACCCTCTCCCACACACACTCTCACTCACCCTCCCGCTCACACACACTCTCTCAATCACCCTCTCCCTCCTACACACACGCTCACCCTCTCCCAGACACACACACACACTCACGCTCACCGTCACACACACACTCACTCACCCTCTCCCACACACACTCTCACCCTCTCCCAAACATACACACCCTCACCCTCTCCCAAACACACACACTCACCCTGTCCCACAAACACACACACTCAACCTCTCCCGCACACAGTCAATTACCCTCTCCCACACACACACTTAATCAACCTCTCCCACAAATACACACTCACCCACTCCCACACACACACTCACTCACCCTCTACAACACACACACTCACACTCTGCCACACAAACACACACATTCACCCTCTCCCATACACACTCTCACTCACCCTCTCGCACACACACACTCACTCAATCACCCTCTCCCACACACAGACACTGACCCAGTCCCACATACACTCACTCACCTTCTCCCACACGAACACATGCTCACACTCTCCTACACAAACACACACTCACCTTCTCCCACACACACACACTCACTCTCCCTCTCCCACACACACACACTGACCCTCTCTCACACACACTCACTCACCCACTCCCACACAAAGACAAACTCACAGTCTCCCACACAAACTCACTCTCACCCTCTCCCACACACACTCAATCACCCTCTCACACACAAACACTTACTCACCCTCTCCCACTCACTCACTCAATCCCACTCACCAAACACATACTCACTCAACCTCTCCAACACACACACTCACTCACACTCTCCCACGCACACACACACTCAGCCTCTTCCACAGACACACACTCACCATCTCCCCAACACTCACTCATTCACCATCTCCCACACACACTCTCACTCACCCTCGCCACACACACACACACACACACTCACCCCCTCCCACACACAAAGTCACTCACCCTCTCCCAAACACACACACACTCACCCTCTTCCACACACACTCACACCCTCTCCCACACAATCTCAAACTCCCCCATACACACACTCACTCACCGTATCCCACACACACTGTCATCCTCTCCGACACACACACACTGACCCTCTCCCACAAACTCTCACTCACCCACTCCTACACAAACACAAACTCACACTCTCCCACACAAACACACACTCACCCCCTCCCACACACACAGTCACTCACCCTCTCCCAAACACACACACACTCACCCTCTTCCACAAACACTCACACCCTCTCGCACACACACTCACAACCTCTCCCACACACACTCACCCTCTCCCGTACACACACTCACATACCGTATCCCACACACACACTCACCCTCTCACACACACACACACTCACCCTCACCATCACACACACACTCACTCACCCTCTCCCACATACACACACTCACCTTCTCCCAGACACACACACACACTCACCCTCACACACACACTCACTCACTCTCTCCCAGACACACACACACTCACCCTCTCCCACAAACAAACACACACACTTACCCTCTCCCAAACACACTCTCAACCAATCCGACACACACACACTCAATCAACCTCTCCCACACAGACACACTGACCCTCTCCCACACACACACACTCACCCTCTCCCACTCACTCACTCACACCCCCTCTCCAAACACATAGTCACTCACCCTCTCCAACAAACACAATCATTCACACTCTCCCACACACACACAGACACCCTCTCCCACACATACACACACTCTCCATCTCCCAAATACCCACTCACTCACCCTCTCCCCCCCACACACACACACACTTACCCTCTCCCACACACACACACACACACCCTCTCCCACACATACACACACTCTCCATCTCCCAAATAACCACTCACTCACCCTCTCCCACACACACACACAAACACTTACCCTCTCCCACACACACACACACTCTCACCCTCTCACACCCACACACACTCACTCACCCACTCCCAAACACACACACACTCACCCTCTCCCACACGCACTCACCCTCTCTCTCACACACACACTCTCAGCCTCTCCCACACACACATTCACTCAACCTCTCCCAAACACACACACTAACACTCTCTCCCACACACACTCACCCTCTCCCATACACACACTCACTCACCATATCCCACACACACTCACTCACCCTATCCCACACACACTGACTCACCCTCACCATGACATGCACTCACTCAACCTCTCCCACACACACACACTCAGCCTCACCGTCACACACACTCACTCATCCTCTCCCACACACACAAACTCACCCTCTCCCACACACACACATTCACCCTCTCACAAACACACACACATACTCACCATCACACACACTCATTCAGCATCACCCAAACACACACTCTCCCCCTCCCCACACACACAATCACTCACCCTCTCCCACACACTCACTCACTCCCCCTCTCCCACAGACACACTCACTCACCCTATCCAACACACACACTCACTCACCCTCTCACTCACACACACTCACTCACTCACCCTCTCCCACATACACACACACTCACCCACTCCCAGACACACACACACACACTCACCCTCTCCCACAACCACTCACACACTCACCCTCACACACACACACACTCACTCACTCTCTCCCAAACACACGCACACTCACCCTCTCCCACAAACACACACAACACTTACCCTCTCCCACAGGCACTCTCACCCTCTCCGACACACTCACACTCACTCACCCTCTCAAACACACACTCTCAATCAACCACTCCCACACACACTCACTCACCCTCTCCCACACAAACACACACGCATACTATCCCACACAAACACACACTAACCCTCTCCCCCCACACACACACTCACCCTCTCCCACTCACTCGCTCACTCTCCATCTCCAAACACATACTCACCCTCTCCAACACAGAGACACACTCACCATATCCCACACACACACTCACTCACCCTCTCCCACACACACAGACTCTCACCCTCTCCCACACACGCCCTCACTCACCCTCTTACACACACACACTAACCCTCTGCCACACAAACACACACACTCACCCTCTCCCACACACACACTCACTCACCCTCTCCCACACACACACTCACTCACCCTTTCCCACACAAACACACACACTCACCCTCTCCCACACACACAGATACACACACTCAAACACTCCCACACCCACACACACACTCACCCTCACACACACACACTCTCACCGTCTCTAACACACACACAAACACTCACCCTCTCCCACACACAGACACTGACCCACTCCCATCACACTCACTCACCTTCTCCCACACAAACACACACTCACACTTTCATACACAAACACACACTCACCCTCTCCCCGACAGACACACTCTCTCTCCCTCTCCCACACACACACACTCACCCTCTCCCACACACACTCACTCACCCACACCCACACAAACACAAACTCATAGTCTCCCACACAAACTCACTATCACCCTCTCCCACAAACAATCAATCACCCTCTCCCACACAAACACTCACTCACCCTCTCCCACTCACTCACTCAATCCCCCTCTCCAAACACATACTCACTCACCCTCTCCCACACACACACTCACTCATCCTCTCCCACACACAAGCATACTCACCCTCTCCCACAGAAACACACACACTCACCCTCTGCCACACACACACATACGCACACTCACCCTCTCCCACACCCATGCACACAACTCACCCTCACACACACACACTCCCTCACTCTTTCCCAAACACACACACACACCCTCTCCCACAAACACAAGCACACACTTACCCTCTC